>NW_027196983.1:0-72245 GCF_038502225.1 Cherax quadricarinatus | reverse complement strand
GAATCTTTTGCAACACTGGTCAACTACATCTAATATTTCATGCTTACCTTGCAACACTGGTCAACTACATATAATAATTCATGCTTCCCTTGCAACACTGGTCAAGTACATATATCATGCTTCCCTTGCAACACTGGTCAACTGCATATAATATATCATGCTTCCCTTGCAACACTGGTCAACTACATATAATATATCATGCTTTCCTTGCAACATTGGTCAAATACTTATAATACATCATGCTTCCCTTGCAACACTCATCAACTACATATAATATATCATGCTTCCCTTGCAATACTGGTCAACTACATATAATATATCATGCTTCCCATGCAACACTGGTCAACTACATATATCATGCTTCCTTTGCAACAATGATCAAATACATATAATATATCATACTTCCCTTGCAACACTGGTCAACTACATATATCATGCTTCCCGTGCAACACTGGTCAACTACATATAATATGCATCCCTTGCAACACTGGTCAACTACATATAATATATCATGCTTCCCTTGCAACACTGGTCAACTACATATAATATTCCATTGCTTCCCTTGCAACACTGGTCAACTACAAATAATATATCATAGCTTCCCTTGCAAAACTGGTCAACTACATATATCATGCTTCCCTTGCAACACTGGTCAACTGCATATATTATGCTTCCCTTGCAACACTGGTCAGCTGCATATATCATGCTTCCCTTGCTACACTGGTCAACTACATATAATATACCATTCGTTCCCTTGCAACACTGGTCAGCTACATATATCATGCTTCCCTTGCAAAACTGGTCAACTACATATAATATATCATGCTTCCCTTGCAACACTGGTCAACTACATATAACATTCTTCCCTTGCAACACTGGTCAACTACATATATCATGCTTCCCTTGCAACACTAATCAACTACATATAATATATCATGCTTCCCTTCCAACACTGGTCAACTACATATAATATATCATGCATCCCTTGCAACACTGGTCAACTGCACATATCACGCTTCCCTTGCAACACTGGTCAGCTGCATATATAATGCTTCCCTTGCAACACTGGTCAACTACATACATCATGCTTCCCTTGCAACACTGGTCAACTACGTAAAATATATCATGCTTCCCTTCCAACACTGGTTAACTACATTCAATATATCATGCTTCCCTTGCAACACAGGTTAACTACATATAATATGTCATTGCTTCCCCTGCAACACTGCTTATCTACATATATTATATCATGCTTCCCTTGCAACACTGTTCAACTACATATATCACTGCTTCCCTTGCAACACTGGTAAACTACATATATCATGCTTCCCTTGCAACACTGCTCAACTACATATAATATATCATGCTTCCCTTGCCACACTGGCCAAGTACATATAATATATCATGCTTCCCTTCCAACACTGGTCAACTACATATAATATATCATGCTTCCCTTGCAACACTGCTCAACAACATATAATATATCATGCTTCCCTTGCAACACTGCTCAACTACATATAATATATCATGCTTCTTTTGCAACACTGGTCAACTACATCTTATATTTCATGCTTCTTTTGCAACACTGGTCAACTACATATAATAATTCATGCTTCCCTTGCAACACTGGTCAAGTACATATAACATGCTTCCCTTGCAACACTGGTCAACTGCATATAATATATCATGCTTCCCTTGCAACACTGGTCAACTACATATAATATATCATGCTTCCCTTGCAACACTCATCAACTACATATAATATATCATGCTTCCCTTGCAATACTGGTCAACTACATATAATATATCATGCTTCCCTTGCAACACTGGTCAACTACATATATCATGCATCCCTTGCAACACTGGTCAACTACATATAATATCATGCTTCACTTGCATCACTGGTCAACTACATATATCATGCTTCCCTTGCAACACTGGTCAACTACATATATCATGCTTCCCTTGCAACACTGTTCAACTACATATATCATGCTTCCTTTGCAGCACTGGTCAACTACATATATCATAGTTCCCTTGCAACACTTGTCTACTACATATATCATGCTTCCCTTGTAACACTGGTCAACTACATATAGTACATCATGCTTCCCTTGCAACACTGCTCAACTACATATATCATGCTTCCTTTGCAAAACTGGTCAACTACATATATCATGCATCCCTTGCAACACTGGTCAACTGCATATAATATGTCATGCTTCCCTTGCAACACTGCTCAACTACATATATCATGCTTCCCTTGCAACACTGGTTAACTTTATATATCATGCTTCCCTTGCAACATTGGTCAACTACATATAATATATCATGCTTCCCTTGCAACACTGGTCAACTACATATAATATATCAAGCTTCCCTTGCAACACGGGTCAACTACATATAATATATCAAGCTTCCCTTGCAACACTGGTCAACTACATGTAATATATCATGCTTCCCTTGCAACACTGGTCAACTACATGTAATATATCATGCTTCCCTTGCAACACTGGTCAGCTACATATAATATATCATGCTTCTCTTGCAACACTGGCCAACTACATATAATATATCATGCTTCCCTTGCAACACTGGTCAACTACATATATCATGCTTCCCTTGCAACACTGGTCAACTACATATATCATGCTTCCCTTGCAACACTGGTCAACTACATATATCATGCTTCCCTTGCAACACTGGTCAACTACATATATCATGCTTCCCTTGCAACACTGGTCAACTACATATTTCATGCTTCCCTTGCAACACAGGTCAACTACATATAATATATTATGCTTCCCTTGCAACACTGCTCAACAACATATAATATATCATGCTTCCCTTACAACACTGCTCAACTACATATAATATATCATGCTTCTTTTGCAACACTGGTCAGCTACATCTAATATTTCATGCTTACCTTGCAACACTGGTCAACTACATATAATAATTCATGCTTCCCTTGCAACACTGGTCAAGTACATATATCATGCTTCCCTTGCAACACTGGTCAACTGCATATAATATATCATGCTTCCCTTGCAACACTGGTCAACTACATATAATATATCATGCTTTCCTTCCAACATTGGTCAAATACTTATAATACATCATGCTTCCCTTGTAACACTGGTCAACTACATATAGTTCATCATGCTTCCCTTGCAACACTCCTCAACTACATATATCATGCTTCCCTTGCAAAACTGGTCAACTACATATATCATGTATCCCTTGCAACACTGGTCAACTGCATATAATATGTCATTCTTCCCTTGCAACACTGCTCAACTACATATATCATGCTTCCCTTGCAACACTGGTCAACTTTATATATCATGCTTCCCTTGCAACATTGGTCAACTACATATAATATATCATGCTTCCCTTGCAACACTGGTCAACTACATATAATATATCAAGCTTCCCTTGCAACACGGGTCAACTACATATAATATATCATGCATCCCTTGCAACACTGGTCAACTACATGCAATATATCATGCTTCCCTTGCAACACTGGTCAACTACATATAATATATCATGCATCCCTTGCAACACTGGTCAACTACATATAATATATCATGCTTCTCTTGCAACACTGGCCAACTACATATAATATATCATGCTTCCCTTGCAACACTGGTCAACTACATATATCATGCTTCCCTTGCAACACTGGTCAACTACATATATCATGCTTCCCTTGCAACACTGGTCAACTACATATATCATTGCTTCCCTTGCAACACTGGTCAACTACATATATCATGCTTCCCTTGCAACACTGGTCAACTACATATTTCATGCTTCCCTTGCAACACAGGTCAACTACATATAATATATTATGCTTCCCTTGCAACACTGCTCAACAACATATAATATATCATGCTTCCCTTGCAACACTGCTCAACTACATATAATATATCATGCTTCTTTTGCAACACTGGTCAACTACATCTAATATTTCATGCTTACCTTGCAACACTGGTCAACTACATATAATAATTCATGCTTCCCTTGCAACACTGGTCAAGTACATATATCATGCTTCCCTTGCAACACTGGTCAACTGCATATAATATATCATGCTTCCCTTGCAACACTGGTCAACTACATATAATATATCATGCTTTCCTTGCAACATTGGTCAAATACTTATAATACATCATGCTTCCCTTGCAACACTCATCAACTACATATAATATATCATGCTTCCCTTGCAATACTGGTCAACTACATATAATATATCATGCTTCCCATGCAACACTGGTCAACTACATATATCATGCTTCCTTTGCAACAATGATCAAATACATATAATATATCATACTTCCCTTGCAACACTGGTCAACTACATATAATATATCATGCTTCACATGCAACACTGGTCAACTACATATAACATATCATGCTTCCCTTGCAACACTGGTCAACTACATATAATATATCATGCTTCCCTTGCAACACTGGTCAACTACGTATAATATATTATGCTTCCCTTGCAACACTGGTCAATTACATATAATATATCATGCTTCCCTTGCAACACTGGTCAACTACGTATAATAAATCATGCTTCCCTTGCAACACTGGTCAATTACATATAATATATCATGCTTCCCATGCAACACTGGTCAACTACATATATCATGCTTCCTTTGCAACAATGATCAAATACATATAATATATCATACTTCCCTTGCAACACTGGTCAACTACATATAATATATCATGCTTCCCATACAACACTGGTCAACTACATATAACATATCATGCTTCCCATGCAACACTGGTCAACTACATATATCATGCTTCCCTTGCAACACTGGTCAAATGCATATAATACATCATGCTTCCCTTGCAACACTGCTCAACTACATATAATACATCATGTTTCCCTTGCAACACTGGTCAACTACATATATCATGCATCCCTTGTAACACTGGTCAACTACATATAATATATCATGCTTCCCTTGCAACACTGCTCAACTACATATAATATATCATACTACCCTTGCAACACTGGTCAACTACAAATAATATATCATGCTTCCCTTGCAACACTGGTCAACTACAAATAATATATCATGCTTCCCTTGCAACACTGGTCAACTACATATAAAATCTCATGCTTTCCTTGCAACACTGGTCAACTACTTATAATATATCATGCTTCCTTTGCAACAATGCTCAACTACATATTATATATCATGCTTCCCTTGCAACACTGATCAACTCCATATATCATGCTTCCCTTGCAACAATAATCAACTACATATATCATGCTTCCCTTGTAACACTGGTCAACTACATATAATATATCATGCTTCAATTGCAACACAGGTCAACTATATATATAACATGCTTCCCTTGCAACACTGGTCAACTACATATAAAATCTCATGCTTTCCTTGCAACACTGGTCAACTACTTATAATATATCATGCTTCCTTTGCAACAATGCTCAACTACATATAATATATCATGCTTCCCTTGCAACACTGATCAACTGCATATATCATGCTTCCCTTGCAACAATGGTCAACTACATATATCATGCTTCACCTTGTAACACTGGTCAACTACATATAATATATCATGCTTCAATTGCAACACAGGTCAACTATGTATATCATGCATCCCTTGCAACACTGGTCAACTACATATAATATATTATGCTACACTTACAACACTGGTCAACTACATATAACATGCTTACCTTGAAACACTGGTCAACTACATATATCTTGATTCCCTTGCAACACTGTTCAACTACATACATCATGCTTCCTTTGCAACACTGGTCAACTACATATATCGTGCTTCCCATGCAACACTGGTCAACTACATATATCATGCTTCCCTTGCAACATTGGTCAACTACATATAATATATCAAGCTTCCCTTGCAACACTGGTCAACTACATATAATGTATCATGCTTCTCTTGCAACACTGGTCAACTACATATATCATGCTTCCCTTGCAACACTGGTCAACTACATATAATATATCATGCTTCCCTTGCAACACTGGTCAGCTACATATAATATATCATGCTTCCCTTGCAACACTGGTCAACTACATATAATGTATCATGCTTCCCTTGCAACACTGGTCAACTACATATATCATGCTTCCCTTGCAACACTGGTCAACTACATATAATATATCATGCTTCCCTTGCAACACTGATCAGCTACATATAATGTATCATGCTTCCCTTGGAACACTGGTCAACTACATATAATATATCATGCTTCCCTTGCAACACTGGTCAACTACATATAGTATATCATGCTTCCCTTGCAACACTGGTCAACTACATATAATATATCATTGTTTCCCTTGCAACAAAGGTCAACTACATATAATGTATCATGCTTCCCTTGCAACACTGGTAAACTACATATAATATATCATGCTTCCCTTGCAACACTGCTCAACTACATATATCATGCACCCCTTGCAACACTGGTCAGCTACATATATCATGCATCACTTGCAACACTGGTCAACTACATATATTATTGCTTCCCCTGCAACACTTGTCAACTACACATAATATATCATGCATCGCTTGCAACCCAGGTCAACTTCACATAATATATCATGCTTCTCTTGCAACACTGGCCATCTACATATAATATATCATACTTCCCTTGCAACACTGGTCAACTACATATAATATATCATGTTTCCCTTGCAACACTGGTCAACAACATATAATATATCATGCTTCTATTACAACACTGGTCAACTACATATTATATATCATGCTTCTCTTGCAACACTGGTCAACTACATATATCATGCTTCCCTTGAAACACTGGTCAACTTCATATAATATATCATGCTTCCCTTGCAACACCGTTCAACTACATGTAATATATCATGCTTCCCTTGCAACACTGGTCAACTACATATTATATATCATGCTTTCTTTTCCAACACTAGTCAACTACATATAATATATCATGTTTTCCTTGCAACACTGGTCAACTACATATAACATGCTTCCCTTGCAACGCTGGTCAACTACAAATAATATATCATGCTTCCCTTGCAACACTGGTCAACTACATACAATATATCATGCTTCCTTTGCAACACTGGTCAACTACATATAATATATCATGCTTCCTTTGCAACACTACTCAACTACATATAATATATCATGCTTCCCTTGCAACACTGGTCAACTACATATATCATGCTTCCCTTGCAACGCTGGTCAACTACAAATAATATATCATGCTTCCCTTGCAACACTGGTCAACTACATATAATGTATCAAGCTTCCCTTGCAACACTTGTCAACTACATATATCATACATCCCTTGCAACACTGGTCAACTACATATAATATCATGCTTCACTTGCATCACTGGTCAAGTACATATATCATGCTTCCCTTGCAACACTGGTCAACTACATACATCACGCTTCCCTTGCAACACTGTTCAACTACATATATCATGCTTCCTTTGCAACACTTGTCAACTACATATATCATGCATCCCTTGCAACACTGGTCAACTGCATATAATATGTCATGCTTCCTTTGCAACACTTGTCAACTTCATATATCATGCTTCCCTTGCAACATTGGTCAACTACATATAATATATCATGCTTCCCTTGCAACACTGGTCAACTACATATATCATGCTTCCCTTGCAACACGGGTCAACTACATATAATGTATCAAGCTTCCCTTGCAACACTGGTCAACTACATGTAATATATCATGCTTCCCTTGCAACACTGGTCAACTACATATAATACATCATGCATCCCTTGCAACACAGGTCAACTACATATAATATATCATGCTTCCCTTGCAACACTGGTCAACTACATATAATATATCATGCTTCCCTTGCAACACTGGTCAACTACATATAATATATCATGCTTCATTTGCAACAATGATCAAATACATATAATATATCATACTTCCCTTGCAACACTGGTCAACTGCATATAATATATCATGCTTCCCATGCAACACTGGTCAACTACATATAACATATAATGCTTCCCTTGCAACACTGGTCAACTACGTATAATATATCATGCTTCCCTTGCAACACTGGTCAATTACATATAATATATCATGCTTCACCTGCAACACTGGTCAACTACATATAATATATCATCCTTCCCTTGCAACACTGGTCAACTACATGTAATGTATCATGCTTCCGTTGCAACACTGTAAAACTATATATAACATGCTTCCCTTGCAACACTGGTTAACTACAAATAATATATCATGCTTCCCTTGCAACACTGGTCAACTACATATAAAATCTCATGCTTTCCTTGCAACACTGGTCAACTACTTATAATATATCATGCTTCCTTTGCAACAATGCTCAACTACATATAATATATCATGCTTCCCTTGCAACACTGGTCAACTGCATATATCATGCTTCCCTTGTAACACTGGTCAACTACATATAATATATCATGCTTCCCTTGCAACAATGGTCAACTACATATATCATGCTTCCCTTGTAACACTGGTCAACTACATATAATATATCATGCTTCAATTGCAACACAGGTCAACTATATATATCATGCATCCCTTGCAACATTGGTCAACTACATATAATATATCATGCTACACTTACAACACTGGTCAACTACATATATCATGCTTACCTTGAAACACTGGTCAACTACATATATCATGCTTCCTTTGCAACACTGTTCAACTACATACATCATGCTTCCTTTGCAACACTGGTCAACTACATATATCGTGCTTCACATGCAACACTGGTCAACTACATATATCATGCTTCCCTTGCAACACTGGTCAAATACATATAATACATCATGCTTCCCTTGCAATACTGCTCAACTACATATAATACATCATGTTTCCCTTGCAACACTGGTAAACTACATATATCATGCATCCCTTGCAACACTGGTCAACTACATATAATACATCATGTTTCCCTTGCAACACTGCTCAACTACATATAATATATTATACTTCCCCTGTAACACTGCTCAACTACATATATCATGCTTCCCTTGTAACACTGGTCAACTACATATATCATGCTTCCCTTGCAACATTGGTCAACTACATATAATATATCATGATTCCCTTGCAACACTGGTCAACTACATATATCATGTTTCCCTTGCAACACTGGTCAACTTCATATATCATGCATCCCTTGCAACACTGGTCAACTACATATATCATGCTTCCCTTGCAACACTGGTCAACTACATATAATATATCATGCTTCCCCTGCAACACTGCTCAACTACATATATCATGCTTCCCTTGCAACACTGGTCAACTACATATATCATGCATCCCTTGCAACACTGGTCAACTACATATATCATGTTTCCCTTGCAACACTGGTCAACTACATATATCATGCATCCCTTGCAACACTGGTCAACTACATATATCATGCTTCCCTTGCAACACTGCTCAACTACATATATCATGCTTCCTTTGCAACACTTGTCAACTACATATATCATGCATCCCTTGTAACACTGATCAACTGCATATAATATGTCATGCTTCCCTTGCAACACTGCTCAACTGCATATATCATGCTTCCCTTGCAACATTGGTCAACTACATATAATATATCATGCTTCCCTTGCAACACTGGTCAACTACATATAATATATAAAGCTTCCCTTGCAACACTGGTCAACTACATATAATATATCATGCTTCCTTTGCAACACTGGTCAACTACATATAATATATCATGCATCCCTTGCAACACTGGTCAACTACATATAATATATCATGCTTCCCTTGCAACACTGGTCAACTACATATAATATATCATGCTTCCCTTGCAACACTGGTCAACTACATATATCATGCTTCCCTTGCAACACTGGTCAACTACATATATCATGCTTCCCTTGCAACACTGATCAAGTACATATATCATTGCTTCCCTTGCAACATTTGTCACCTACATATAATACATCATGCTTCCCTTGCAACACTGGTCAACTACATATAATATATCATGCTTCCCTTGCAACACTGGTCAACTGCATATAATATATCATGCTTCCCTTGCAACACTGGTCAACTACATATATCATGCTTCCCTTGCAACACTGGTCAACTACATATATCATGCTTCCCTTGCAACACTGGTCAACTACATATAATATATTATGCTTCCTTTGCAACACTGCTCAACTACATAATATGTCATGATTCCCTTGCAACAGTAGTCAACTACATATAATACATCATGCTTCCTTTGCAACACTGCTCAACTACATAATATGTCATGATTCCCTTGCAACAGTGGTTAACTACATATATCATGCTTCCCTTGCAACACTGGTCAACTACATATAATATATCATGCTTCCCTTGCAACACTGGTAAACTACCTATAATACATCAGGCTTCCCTTGCAACACTGCTCAACTACATATAATATATCATGCTTCCCTTGCAACACTGGTAAACTACCTATAATATATCATGCTTCCCTTGCAACACTGCTCAACTACATATATCATGCACCCCTTGCAACACTGGTCAGCTACATATATCATGCATCACTTGCAACACTGGTCAACTACATATATTATTGCTTCCCCTGCAACACTTGTCAACTACACATAATATATCATGCATCGCTTGCAACCCAGGTCAACTTCACATAATATATCATGCTTCTCTTGCAACACTGGCCATCTACATATATCATGCATCCCTTGCAACACTGGTCAACTACATATAATATATCATACTTCCCTTGCAACACTGGTCAACTACATATAATATATCATGTTTCCCTTGCAACACTGGTCAACTACATATAATATATCATGCTTCTATTACAACACTGGTCAACTACATATTATATATCATGCTTCTCTTGCAACACTGGTCAACTACATATATCATGCTTCCCTTGAAACACTGGTCAACTTCATATAATATATCATGCTTCCCTTGCAACACCGTTCAACTACATGTAATATATCATGCTTCCCTTGCAACACTGGTCAACTACATATATTATATCATGCTTTCTTTTCCAACACTAGTCAACTACATATAATATATCATGATTTCCTTGCAACACTGGTCAACTACATATAACATGCTTCCCTTGCAACGCTGGTCAACTACAAATAATATATCATGCTTCCTTTGCAACACTGGTCAACTACATACAATATATCATGCTTCCTTTGCAACACTGGTCAACTACATATAATATATCATGCTTCCTTTGCAACACTACTCAACTACATATAATATATCATGCTTCCCTTGCAACACTGGTCAACTACATATATCATGCTTCCCTTGCAAAACTGGTCAACTACATATATCATGCTTCCCTTGCAACACTGGTCAACTACATATAATGTATCAAGCTTCCCTTGCAACACTTGTCAACTACATATATCATACATCCCCTGCAACACTGGTCAACTACATATAATATCATGCTTCACTTGCATCACTGGTCAACTACATATATCATGCTTCTCTTGCAACACTGGTCAACTACATATATCATGCTTCCCTTGCAACACTGTTCAACTACATATATCATGCTTCCTTTGCAACACTTGTCAACTACATATATCATGCATCCCTTGCAACACTGGTCAACTGCATATAATATGTCATGCTTCCCTTGCAACACTGCTCAACTACATGTATCATGCTTCCCTTGCAACACTGGTCAACTTCATATATCATGCTTCCCTTGCAACATTGGTCAACTACATATAATATATCATGCTTCCCTTGCAACACTGGTCAACTACATATATCATGCTTCCCTTGCAACACGGGTCAACTACATATAATGTATCAAGCTTCCCTTGCAACACTGGTCAACTACATGTAATACATCATGCTTCCCTTGCAACACTGGTCAACTACATATAATACATCATGCATCCCTTGCAACACTGGTCAACTACATATAATATATCATGCTTCCCTTGCAACACTGGTCAACTACATATAATATATCATGCTTCCCTTGCAACACTGGTCAACTACATATAATATATCATGCTTCCCTTGCAACACTGGTCAACTACATATAATATATCATGCTTCATTTGCAACAATGATCAAATACATATAATATATCATACTTCCCTTGTAACACTGGTCAACTGCATATAATATATCATGCTTCCCATGCAACACTGGTCAACTACATATAACATATAATGCTTCCCTTGCAACACTGGTCAACTACATATAATATATCGTGCTTCCCTTGCAACACTGGTCAACTACGTATAATATATCATGCTTCCCTTGCAACACTGGTCAATTACATATAATATATCATGCTTCACCTGCAACACTGGTCAACTACATATAATATATCATGCTTCCCTTGCAACACTGGTCAACTACATGTAATGTATCATGCTTCCGTTGCAACACTGTAAAACTATATATAACATGCTTCCCTTGCAACACTGGTTAACTACAAATAATATATCATGCTTCCCTTGCAACACTGGTCAACTACATATAAAATCTCATGCTTTCCTTGCAACACTGGTCAACTACTTATAATATATCATGCTTCCTTTGCAACAATGCTCAACTACATATAATATATCATGCTTCCCTTGCAACACTGGTCAACTGCATATATCATGCTTCCCTTGTAACACTGGTCAACTACATATAATATATCATGCTTCCCTTGCAACAATGGTCAACTACATATATCATGCTTCCCTTGTAACACTGGTCAACTACATATAATATATCATGCTTCAATTGCAACACAGGTCAACTATATATATCATGCATCCCTTGCAGCACTGGTCAACTACATATAATATATCATGCTACACTTACAACACTGGTCAACTACATATATCATGCTTACCTTGAAACACTGGTCAACTACATATATCATGCTTCCTTTGCAACACTGTTCAACTACATACATCATGCTTCCTTTGCAACACTGGTCAACTACATATATCGTGCTTCACATGCAACACTGGTCAACTACATATATCATGCTTCCCTTGCAACACTGGTCAACTACATATAATACATCATGTTTCCCTTGCAACACTGGTAAACTACATATATCATGCATCCCTTGCAACACTGGTCAAATACATATAATACATCATGCTTCCCTTGCAATACTGCTCAACTACATATAATACATCATGTTTCCCTTGCAACACTGGTAAACTACATATATCATGCATCCCTTGCAACACTGGTCAACTACTTATAATACATCATGCTTCCCTTGCAACACTGCTCAACTACATATAATATATCATACTTCCCCTGCAACACTGCTCAACTACATATATCATGCTTCCCTTGCAACACTGGTCAACTACATATATCATGCTTCCCTTGCAACATTGGTACACTACATATAATATATCATGATTCCCTTGCAACACTGGTCAACTACATATAATGTATCATGTTTCCCTTGCAACACTGGTCAACTACATATATCATGCTTCCCTTGAAACACTGGTCAACTACATATAATATATCATGCTTCCCCTGCAACTCTGCTCAACTACATATATCATGCTTCCCTTGCAACACTGGTCAACTACATATATCATGCATCCCTTGCAACACTGGTCAATTACATATATCATGTTTCCCTTGCAACACTGGTCAACTACATATATCATGCATCCCTTGCAACACTGGTCAACTACATATATCATGCGTCCCTTGCAACACTGGTCAACTACTCATAATCTCCAAACTGAAATCAGCTAAAATGGATTCTTACTCGTAATTTTTGCTTATATTTTTTTAACTTCATATTCCTACTGATAACTAAAATATTGAAAGTTGAGACACTTGTGCAACATCTGGTTACCTCATCTTTTATATATAGTTCTTCTGCTTTCTAATTATGTCCAAGAATTTGTATTGACAAAGCCACTGGATGGCGAAACGTTTACTATAAAGATACCCAGATGTTGCACAGGTGTCTTAACTTTCATCTTGTCGGTATTTTATACCTGTCTTGCACAACTAAAATATTCTTTTAAAGTATGGTAATTATTTTTTACGTAGGCTGCTACTATTGCTTAACTGAGAATATTGCAATTGTGTATAATACCAACAAGTAGTTATTATGTTGATATTAGTCTCTGGTGATATGTTGCACGTAATAAACCATACCACGGGTGGGGTTAGAACCCACGATCAGTGAGTGAGAAAACTCCAGACCATCGCGTTAGCCACTGGACCAGCTAGCTATAATAACATTCATCAAACTAGGCAATGGTTACTTCTATATCATTGTCTTTGATTACTACCTTCAATAATTGTTTGTTTCCAAGCTGTGTTTAACGTCTGAAAATCTCTGATTTTATTCTCATAACAGATAAGCAGTGGACACCTGACTGACCATTCTTGCAGTTTATCTAAGCCCTATTAAAGTCCACTTTTGCATACTCTTGTTCATACGAGTATATGTCTTGGGAAACTTCAGTAATCTTCATTTCTGTATATATGGTTTATATATACACAAGGAATGTAATTTATATAAAAGGAATTGCACCAATAATAATAGTGATTCTTGTGGGGCCCCACTTGTATCTACCGTTATAATTATATAAATTATTCCAGTTTTTTTTCATAACGAAAAAATGCACGACAAATGGCGGCATCTGCAAAGATGTCGTTTCCGAGGTAATCTGAGATAGAAAAGGGTTGTGTAGGCGCTGACTGTCAGTTATGTTAGGTTAAGTAAGGTTTGTCAGGAAATAGGACATGTGTTTCATTACGCAGGTCTTAGTCATATGATTACCCGCCGCTGGAGCTTTCGGTCTTCTGACCGAGGCCTTCCGCAAGCTTATTGGTCCACCCTTTAAAAATTATGATTATGACTAAAACCATTTCATATACTTATTTTGTTATCACAATATCACAAATCTCTAAACTTACACTTACCTACAACACAGTGATGCATAAGTTAAACTCTCCTAATTATACGCCCAGTAAATTATGTCTGGCCACTGTTCTTGTTCGTAATGCCGTCACCTTCCCTGCGAGATGCGGTCTTACCAGACCGCTCTACAGTAACATCCTGCATGTGCAAAGACATTAAAGGAATTGTCCATAACATACTCAGTGATTCTCCCACCGTGTGTGGGTTCTTAGCGGGGAGAAGCACCTGGACTTGTTTTACTGAGTATTCCACCGGGTAGGAACTTAATACAGAGGCATTCTTCACTGATATCAGAGCCTTATATTACGCACAGCAGAAAACTTATCATGGAATAAATGGTCGAGTTCGGTGTCAGGTACCTGAGAAGCAGAGCTGGCTCAGTCAAAAATAAAAGTTACAAGAGTACCACTAGTTCTCATTTGAACAAGGTGCACCTCTGGGTGGAGCACTAAGTCCCACGCTTTTCCTTCATTGTATTGATGCACAGGCTTATGTTAAACATCCCTACTCCATATGATGAGGCTGTTATGTTTTATGCAGACTAAATACAGAATAAAACTCCCCTTGATGTCTGTACAGAATGAAAACTCTCATATATACTTGTACAGCTCTAAACTGTGTCTGTTTAGATATGTTGATAACATTATAGCCATATATACCAATATTCTCAATAAACAAAATCTTCATAAGGTCAGGAACACAGAAACTACTCTCACATGCACTCTTAAACTGGATGACCAAATAATTTCTACCCAAACAATGAATTTCGCATTAATAGTGGTGTGGTCATTAGGTTTTTCGTTAGAGCATTCCGTATCAGCAATTCCAAAATCATAGAAGAATTCCAGTACATTATGCATACAATTCCCTAACTGCTCCACACGAGGGCTAAGAATATACTTATCTCGGCAAAAATCCCTTCTTCCGAGAAACTCAAATTCTTGATTTTACCGTGAGGATGAACCTCAGATAACTCCGTCCAAGTCCTTTAAAGAAACAACATCCGTGTGGAGAAATTTTCTCCAGGAGGGGGGTATCAGCCCCCTTCAGCCCTTTCAGCCCTGAGGGGCCAAGCCCTCTCAGCCCTGAGGGGCCACTCAGAAGGGGCGAGTGTCTTGTTTACTGCTAGAGTGAGTAATTGATCACAGATGCTATGCCACGTAGTCAAGTGACCTCTGCTCCTTGCAGCGGTGTTGCAAAGTGTATTTTTATAAGAGACAATACATTCTTACTTTAGCAGGACAATTAAGGAAAATCCTGCTCCCACTTTATTACCATAGTAAAGATAGTGTACATTGTTGTCTATGATTAAGACAGCAAGAAACAAACATTCTGCTTTGCTTCATCGAGGAGGTGACAAGGATGCAAGGTACTAGGTCAGCGTTTTTTTTTTTTGTGCTGGGGGCAGTGACGGCATGGAGCGCTGTGGCGTCTGGCAGACTATCTTTGACTCTATGGAGAGTGAGACTGACGCCAGGATACTGATCTGTGCGTTAGTGTGAACAAAGTGTCTCTAACACAAACACTTAATAGAAGTGTGATCAGCTTCTATTGTGATACATTGTGAACAATAAAGACAAATCTTGTGGAACATAGTGTACCAGTGTGCGTTTCCTAGACAATGGAAGACGTGGACATCCAAGGACACTTCAGCTTCTATCAAGTCACCGATACCTGTCGAAGGTGTTGAGAACACCATAGCTCACGTTACAAAGAGCAAGGTATGTTACGAATTTCTTGTAGATCGGGGGATTGCGCAATTCTTGAGTCACAAGGAGTTTGTAATCAACCTATAATCGGCAGTAAGGTGTGGACTTTTGAGTCCAAACAAGTAGGTATTTCGTCAGCCATCATCGAATGAAATATGCTGACATAACACCCCCTAGGGGTAATTTATGCTTACAAATTGTATCTCTTGACAGCCCACTGTTGTGATGGTTTCGACAGCTTCTAGACCTCGTCTGCAGGGGCGGCTGTGTAGACGATTTGCTGTCATTTATCAGCTAAGTGTTCATTATATATAGTTATAATAAACACAGCAGGTAAGGCCAAATTCTCAACAGAGTTTGGTCGTGCTCGAACCGGATAAAGACCACACTGTGGTCCAAATATGTTGTACTACAGTGTACAAATAACCTATGAGCCAAGGTCCTTCGAAAAAAGCTGTAAAACTAGTGTTTTACAATATAAATCAGTATAAATGAGTCCCTCCAGACTCAATCACAGAGAATGGGCAGCCAAAAGAAAACGGGCGCTCACCCAGCTTTCACCCAAAAGAAAACGGGCGCTCACCCAGCGGACACCCAAAGAAAACGGGAGCTGGGTGACTCACCCACACCCTGCACCCACTGCTCCAATCTCGAGAAATTGCTGATTAAGACAACCCAAGTGATGATGTTTGTCTGAGTGTATATATATACACAGTGTTTATAATGTTTATAGACAGAAATTAAGAGACAAGATTGTGTTAAAGTTTGTTTCTTATAGATCTACCTGTTATATTAAAGGAACTTATATATAAAGTGTAAGCTTTCAAATATATATTAACAGTGAAATTTATATATGTGTAAGTAATATTCATGTGTGATTACAGTTATACAGTGACATTTATAGTGTATAGTGAATGAAGTGTATAACATCGTTATTTACGATTAATCATCGTGGTCAGGCTGACACAGCAAACTCTAAGCCATAAACATCAGCCACATGTACTGTGTACCCTTCATGGTCATTGACCCTGAGGTTAAGCTTAGTGGGTCAGTAGTGTCTGACTCGATTATTGCTGACTTAAGCATAACAAAAACTCAGCTGTTTATAGCAGTACAGTGTTTTATAAACACTCTAAGTGTGGTGCTAGAATTTTCAGTATACCATTAAAATGGCTTGTTTGAAAACTCAGTTTCAGTCTTTACAGACTAAGATTACACAATTAGAAAATCTAATTTCAGTCTGTCTAGGATTAACTCAAGATACAAACATAGATTTTGATGATCTTGAGGTCAAGTTTGAATTATTTACACAACGTCTGGAAATAATTAATTCAGACTATACACATTATGAAAATAAATTTCTTGAATCAGATCCATCTGAGGATGAAATTAAAAATGTTTTGGATACTTTTAGTGATCAACAATTAAGGTGGACAGGAGTACAGGCTATCTGCCGTAAAACTCTGTCACAGAGACCTACTGTAACTAGTGGGCAACCACCTGTTACACCTGTAACAACAACAAGTGTCCCATTACCAAGCTTACCTACATTGTCATTACCTATTTTCCAAGGTCATAATTATGAAGAATTCATTAGTGGTTTTCAATCCATAGTAAATTCACGAACTGACATAGATGAGATTGCTAAGTTCAATTACCTTAAATGTCTTGTGAAGGGAGAACCCTATGAACTGATTAAGTCATTTCCGGTGGTCAAAGGCAATTATCAAATAGCCTTACGTGTCTTAGCAGACAATTACTTCGATGCTGACAAGGCTAGAGTTAGACATGCAGTCTTAATATCAAGCTTGAAGCCACCCAAACATTGTTTTTCAGACTTACAGGCATTTAGAATTACATTAGACAATAGTCTCAGATCTCTAGATGCTAAATATGACCTAAGACAATGTGATTGGTTTATCAGTGGTATTGTACAAGATAAGTTGTCACCACAAACTATTGAACGATTAAATATTATGTTCAATAAACGCTATTTCACTTGTGAGGAAATTAGCAATGGTTTACAAACAATAGTTTCATGCATGCAAGCAACGAGACAAGATGAAAAATCCACAAATCCCGTGGATAACAAACCTTCAACTCAGTATAAAAAGAGTATACCTACTCCCACTAAACCACATAATGGGAAATCCCATATAGGCATTTATCAAGCTGTGAATACAACAGACAGTAAACAAACTGTCACACATAAACGTACTCCAAAATGTGTACTTTGTGATGGAACACATTGGGCACAGTATTGTATTCAATACACATCAATGGAGGCACGTAAACAACGTGTTCATCAGCTGAAAAGATGCATCAAGTGTTTAGGTGAACACAAGGGAGGAAAATGCTCACTGAAGAAGTGTTTTAAATGCAAGGGTATGCATCATACAGCATTATGCCCAAATACTTTTGCTGAACAGCAGCAGACTTCCACAGAATCAGGAAGTCAACAAGCAACAGCATTAAATGTGAGAGATAAGTTTAAAGCAACTGCTCTCCCGATAGCTCGAGTTGAGTTATCTAATAAATTACACAAAACCAATGTGCTAACACTATTTGATCAAGGCTCACAAAGGTCCTTCATAAGAAGATCAGTGTTGCAGAAACTGAATAAACAACCCTATGCCAAAATACAGTTAGATATAGCTGGTTTTTTCCACAATTCTGGTAAACAGACATATGACCTAGCCAGAATCACTGTTGGTCTAGGAAACAGGAAAAAGACAGTAGAAGCTGTGGTAGTAGATGATTTGCCTAAGTCTGTGCAGATCCAGGGATTAAAAGAAACAGTTGCAGCACTGAAAGCAGCTAAGGTCAAGTTAGCCTGTCCTGACATACAGACGGACACAATTAGTCCAATTGATTTAATCATTGGAAGTGATTATTATCACTGTTTTGTGCAAAATATAGTAAGTAAACATGATGTTCACTTGCTGAAAACAGCAGGAGGCCACATGATATGTGGTCCCATTCCCTCTCAAAGTGGGAAAGAAGCTGATATTGATTCAGTGGAAAATGTACTAGTTACGAGAATAACCGCTGATCATGTACCACAGCAAAAATTATCATTACTGGAAGAAATGAATGAACCAGTTGATAAGTTGTGGGATTTAGATGCGATAGGTATTGATGTAAATAAACCAAGCCCACAAGAGTCTCAGACTTATAACCAATATTTGGACACTGTCAAATATAAAGATGGACAGTATTGGGTTAGGTTACCATGGAAATTAAATCCACCACATCTGCCTAGCAATTATCGCATGGCTTTCGGACAGATGAAAGCACAAATACATGAGCTCAGGAAGAATCCAGAGCTACTGACTGTCTATGATAATATCATACAAGAACAGTTGGACAATAAATTCATTGAGGAAATAGTCGAAGATAAGTTGAAGACAAACGCTCATTATCTCCCGCACCATGGAGTCAGAAAAGATTCTGAAACCACTCCACTACGTGTTGTATATAATTGCAGCGCACGTGCAAATAAAGATGTAGCAAGTCTTAATGACTGTCTGATGACCGGACCCTCACTAACTGAGAAGCTTGGAGACGTGCTTATGAAATTTCGCACAAACCCATATGCCTACACGGCTGATATTTCCAAAGCTTTCTTAAGAGTAGGACTACAAGAAATAGATAGAGATTATACTCGATTCTTGTGGCCTGAAAATCCACATGATCCTCAAAGTCCTGTGAAAACTTATCGTTTTAAATCAGTATTATTTGGTGCAACATCCTCTCCATTCTTACTAGAAGCTACTCTAAATACACATTTGAAGAAATCTGAAAGTCCCTTCAAAGAAGTCTTAAAGAAAAGTTTCTATGTGGACAATCTTCAAGGTACTGTGAATAAAGAGGAGGATTTGAAATCCTTATACAGAGAAGCTAACAAGGAGATGAAAGAAGCAAATATGCCTCTAAGGATGTGGAATACAAATTCAAAGCAATTAAGGGAACTTATCAAAGAAGATTTCCCTGAAACTGAAATTCCTGATTGCAACAATATGCTGGGACTTAATTGGAACACACAGGAAGATACTTTGAGTCTCAAAAGGATAAACAATAAATCATGCAGTACACTCACTAAACGTAGTTTACTGTCAGAGGTATCACAATGTTTTGATCCTCTAGGACTCGTCTCACCAATTACCATAAAAGGTAAAATGCTTATGCAAGATGCATGGAAACTCAAAATTGGATGGGATGAGAACTTGCCTCTAGAAATGAGTCAAGCATGGGATGAAATATCCAAGGAGTTTAAACAACTTCATCAAATTAAATTTCCCAGACAAATAGGTCAAGAGGGAAACAAGTACACATTACATGTGTTCTGTGATGCGTCAACCAGAGGTTATGGCGCTGTAGCTTACATGAGTAATGCTGAAGGAAGTACACTAATTACTTCAAAGGCCAGGGTAGCACCCTTGAAGGTCAGAACAGTACCACAATTGGAACTGACAGCACTCTATGTAGGTACAAAATTAGCTGTCTATCTCAACAAAGTACTTGATCATCTCACTATTGAGAAAACCGTGATCTGGAGTGATAATGAGGCAGTTCTCCAGTGGTTAAGAAATAATAAGAGTAAGTTGGTCTATGTACAGAACAGAGTAGCAGAAATAAAAGAGATGCAGAGAGATTATCTCTTTCTTCACGTCTCTACCCAAGAGAATCCAGCTGACATGTTGTCACGTGGTGTCCCACTCAAGAAATTTGTGGATAATAAATTATGGCTCCACGGACCGAACTGGCTCTCTAATGAAAATAACTGGCCTCAGCAAAAAGCTCACATTATGCCAGAAGAAACAGTCTGCTTGAACACAGCAGAAATAAGTTGTGTAAATACTGCAGCAGACACAACAGAAATAGTCATTGATGGATCTAAATACTCATCTTTGGGTAAACTCTTAAGAGTTACAGCTCTTGTCTTTAAATTCATTAAAGGAATAAAACCTGATTATGAATGTCTTGAACCCATTAAATACTGGGTGAAACTAATACAGAAAGATGTTTTCTCTACAGAATATAAATTTCTAGAAACACAAGATAAATCCCCAAAGAAACCTGTTATGATTAATTCTTTAGGACTTTATCTCGACTCAGAAAAGATTATAAGATGTCGAGGAAGAATTCATAATTCTTCACTACCTAAAGAAGCCATACATCCAATATTGATCCCCAAGAATCATTGGCTAACAAAACTGATTGTGCAAAACGCCCACAGTAACGTGTTACATGGTGGGGTAGCTGACACACTTTGTCATATACGACAATCCTACTGGATACCTCAAGGTCGACAAAGTGTGAAAAAACAAATAAAGGACTGTATTACTTGTCGTCACTACGATATGCGAGTATGTCAGTATCCAGGTCCACCTCCATATCCCTCTGAAAGAGTTTGTCATATCACTCCATTTGAGGTGACAGGTGTAGATTATACTGGACCAATAATTTTAACCAAAACAGTTGACAAAGTTCCCATCAAGGTGTACATCTGTTTGTTCACTTGTGCTACAACTAGAGCAGTACATCTAGAAGTAGCCACTGACATGTCTGCTGAAACTTTTATCAAATTATTCAGAAGGTTTGCAGCCAGAAGGGCATGTCCCAGACTGATGATTTCAGATAATGCAACGAACTTTGTTGCTGGTGCTGCTTATATAAGCAAGATCTTTGATCAACCAGAAGTACAACAGATGCTGAATCAACGCAGATGTCGTTGGAGATACATTCCTCCTAAATCTCCATGGCACGGCGGATTTTATGAAAGAATGATCGGCATTGTAAAGCGTTGTTTAAGGAAGACTCTTCATCGTCAGAGAATAGACTTAGAAGAATTCCGTACAGTTGTGACTGAAATAGAAAATAGAGTCAACAACAGACCTCTAACTTATGTTACCGATGATCTGGACAATTTAGAAGTGTTAAGTCCATCTCATTTACTCCATGGCAGAAGGCTCGAACCTGTTCCTCCCATGAATGATAAAGAAATCATAGAGGATCCTACTTATTTCGAACCTGAGCAACTCAGACGTAAATTCAAACACCTTAATAAAGTGATTGAACGTTGGGAGAAAATTTGGCGAGAAGACTATCTCACCTCATTGAGAGAACACTTCTATGGAGCTGGTGTTCCTGAAAATCATAAGTCCTTAAGACCTGGTGACATAGTGATTATCGACAATGATGGTCCGAGGTCCCAATGGCCACTTGGAAAAATTGTGACCATATATCCTGATGCAAATGGAATCATCAGGACAGTTGATGTTTTGAGCAAAGGTGTAGTGAATAAGCGGACAATAAATAAACTAGTGCCGTTAGAATTACACAGTGTTGAAAACAAAATTAGTGATTCTCCAGACACCACACAGACTAAAGCTGTTCAGAAAAGACAAGCAGCAGTGGTGGCGAGTGAGAAAATCAAATTAATGTTAAGTGATGAATAGTTCACCTGCAGCGAACCTCCGCCGCCCCCCAGTGTGGAGAAATTTTCTCCAGGAGGGGGGTATCAGCCCCCTTCAGCCCTTTCAGCCCTGAGGGGCCAAGCCCTCTCAGCCCTGAGGGGCCACTCAGAAGGGGCGAGCGTCTTGTTTACTGCTAGAGTGAGTAATTGATCACAGATGCTATGCCACGTAGTCAAGTGACCTCTGCTCCTTGCAGCGGTGTTGCAAAGTGTATTTTTATAAGAGACAATACATTCTTACTTTAGCAGGACAATTAAGGAAAATCCTGCTCCCACTTTATTACCATAGTAAAGATAGTGTACATTGTTGTCTATGATTAAGACAGCAAGAAACAAACATTCTGCTTTGCTTCATCGAGGAGGTGACAAGGATGCAAGGTACTAGGTCAGCGTTTTTTTTTTTTGTGCTGGGGGCAGTGACGGCATGGAGCGCTGTGGCGTCTGGCAGACTATCTTTGACTCTATGGAGAGTGACACTGACGCCAGGATACTGATCTGTGCGTTAGTGTGAACAAAGTGTCTCTAACACAAACACTTAATAGAAGTGTGATCAGCTTCTATTGTGATACATTGTGAACAATAAAGACAAATCTTGTGGAACATAGTGTACCAGTGTGCGTTTCCTAGACAATGGAAGACGTGGACATCCAAGGACACTTCAGCTTCTATCAAGTCACCGATACCTGTCGAAGGTGTTGAGAACACCATAGCTCACGTTACAAAGAGCAAGGTATGTTACGAATTTCTTGTAGATCGGGGGATTGCGCAATTCTTGAGTCACAAGGAGTTTGTAATCAACCTATAATCGGCAGTAAGGTGTGGACTTTTGAGTCCAAACAAGTAGGTATTTCGTCAGCCATCATCGAATGAAATATGCTGACATAACACCCCCTAGGGGTAATTTATACTTACAAATTGTATCTCTTGACAGCCCACTGTTGTGATGGTTTCGACAGCTTCTAGACCTCGTCTGCAGGGGCGGCTGTGTAGACGATTTGCTGTCATTTATCAGCTAAGTGTTCATTATATATAGTTATAATAAACACAGCAGGTAAGGCCAAAATTCTCAACAGTAACATGAGCATCATGCTGGAGTGTAACATGAGCTCCATGCTTGGGTGTAATATGAGCTCCATGTTGGGGTGTAACATGAGCTCCATGCTGGGTAACAACATGACCTCCTTGCTGGAGTGTAACTTGAGCTCCATGCTTGGGTGTAACATGAGCTCCATGCTGGAGTGTAACATGAGCTCCATGCTGGAGTGTAACATGAGCTCCATGCTGTGGTGTAACATGAGCTCCATGCTGGAGTGTAACACGAGCTCCATGCTGGGGTGTAACATGAGCTCCATGCTGGGGTGTAACATGAGCTCCATGCTGGAGTGTAACATGAGCACCATGCTGGAGAGTAACATGAGCTCCATGCTGGGGTGTAATATGAGCTCCATGCTGGGGTGTAACATGAGCTCCATGCTGGGGTGTAATATGAGCTCCATGCTGGGGTGTAACATGAGCTCCATGCTGGGTAACAACATGACCTCCTTGCTGGAGTGTAACATGAGCTCCATGCTTGGGTGTAGCATGAGCTCCATGCTGGAGTGTAACATGAGCTCCATGCTGTGGTGTAACATGAGCTCCATGCTGGAGTGTAACACGAGCTCCATGCTGGGGTGTAACATGAGCTCCATGCTGGGGTGTAACATGAGCTCCATGCTGGGGTAAAACATGAGCTCAATGCTGGGGTGTAACACAAGCTCCATGCTGGGGTGTAACATGAGCTCAATGCTGGGGTGTAAACTGAGCTCCATGCTGGGGTGTAACATGAGCTCCATGCAGGGGTTTAACATGAGCTCCATGCTGGGGTGTAACACGAGCTCCATGCTTGGGTGTAACATGAGCTCCATGCTGGGGTAAAACATGAGCTCAATGCTGGGGTGTAACACGAGCTCCATGCTGGGGTGTAACATGAGCTCCATGCTGGGGTGTAACATGAGCTCCATGCTGGGGTGTAACATGAGCTCCATGCTTGGGTGTAACATGAGCTCCATGCTGGGGTAAAACATGAGCTCAATGCTGGGGTGTAACACGAGCTCCATGCTGGGGTGTAACATGAGCTCCATGCTGATGTGTAACATGAGCTCCATGCTGGGGTATAACACGAGCTCCATGCTGGAGTGTAACACGAGCTCCATGTTGGGGTGTAAAATGAGCTCCATGCTGGGACGCAACATGAGCTTCATGCTGGGGTGAAAGGTGAGTTCCATGCTGGGGTGTAACGCGAGCTCCATGCAGGGGTGTAACATGAGCTCCATGCAGGGGTTTAACATAAGCTCCATGCTGGGGTGTAACATGAGCTCCATGCTGGGGTGTAACATGAGCTCAATGCTGGGGTGTAACATGGGCTCCATGCTGGGGTGCAACATGAGCTCCATGCTGGGGTGCAACATGAGCTCCATGCTGGGGTGCAACATGAGCTCCATGCTGGTGTAAAACATGAGCTCCATGCTGGGGAACAACATGAGTTCCATGCTGGAGTACAAGATGAGCTCCATGCTGGGTACAACATGAGCTCCATGCTGGGGAACAACATGAGCTCCATGCTGGGGTACAACATGAGCTCCATGCTGGGGTGTAACACGAGCTCCATGCTGGGGTGTAACACGAGCTCCATGCTGGATTGAAACACAAACTCCATGCTTGGGTGTAACATGAGCTCCATGCTGGGGTGTAACACGAGCTCCATGCTGGGGTGTAACACGAGCTTCATTCTGGGGTGTAAAATGAGCTCCATGCTGGGACGCAACATGAGCTCCATGCTGGGGTGTAAGGTGAGCTCTATGCTGGGGTGTAACACGAGCTGCATGCAGGGGTGTAACATGAGCTCCATGCTGGGGTGTAACACGAGCTCCATGCTGGGTTTAACATAAGCTCCATGCTGGGGTGTAACATGAGCTCCATGCTGGGGTGTAACACGAGCTCCATTCTGGGGTGTAAAATGAGCTACATGCTGGGACGCAACATGAGCTCCATGCTGGGGAGTAAGGTGTGCTCCATGCTGGGGTGTAACACGAGCTCCATGCAGGGGTGTAACATGAACTCCATGCTGAGGTACAATATGAGCTCCATGCTGGGGTGCAACATGAGCTCCATGATGGAGTAAAACATGAGCTCCATGCTGGGGAACAACATGAGCTCCATGCTGGAGTACAACATGAGCTCCATCCTGGGTACAACATGAGCTCTATGCTGGGGAACAACATGAGCTCCATGCTGGGGTTTAACATGAGCTCCATGCTGGGGTACAATATGAGCTCCTTGCTAAGGTTTAACATGAGCTCCATGCTGGGGAACAACATGAGCTCCATGTTGGGGTGTAACATGAGCTCCATGCTGGGGTGTAACATGAGCTCTATGCTGGGGTGTAACATGAGCTCCATGCTGGGGTGTAACATGAGCTCTATGCTGTGGTTTAGCATGAGCTCCATGCTGGGGTACAACATGAGCTCCATGCTGGGGTGTAACATGAGCTCCATGCTGGGGTGTAACACGAGCTTCATTCTGGGGTGTAAAATGAGCTCCATGCTGGGACGCAACATGAGCTCCATGCTGGGGTGTAACATGAGCTCTATGCTGGGGTGTAACATGAGCTCCATGCTGGGTGTAACACGAACTCCATGCTGTGGTGTAACATGAGCTCCATGCTGGGGTGTAACATGAGCTCCATGCTGGAGTGTAACATGAGCATAATGCTGGGGTGTAACATGAGCTCCATGCTGGGGTGTAACATGAGCTCCATGCTGGGGTGTAACATGAGCTCCATGCTGGGGTGTAACATGAGCTTCATGCTGGGGTGTAACATGAGCTCCATGCTGGGGTGTAACATGAGCTCCATACTGGGGAACAACATGAGCTCCATGCTGGGGTACAAAATGAGCTCCATGCTGGGTACTACATGAGCTCCATGCTGGGGAACAACATGAGCTACATGCAGGGGTACAACATGAGCTCCATGCTGGGGGACAACATGAGCTCCATGCTGGGGTTTAAAATGAGCTCCATGCTCGGGTACAATATGAGCTCCTTGCTGGGGTTTAACATGAGCTCCATGCTGGGGAACAACATGAGCTCCATGCTGGGTTACACCATGAGCTCCATGCTGGGGTGTAACATGAGCTCCATGTTGGGGTGCAACATGAGCTCCATGCTGGGGTACAACATGAGCTCCATGCTGGGATTTAACATGAGCTCCATGCTGGGAACAACATGAGCTCCAAACTGGGGTACAACATGAGCTCCATGTTGGGGTGCAGCATGAGCTCCATGCATGGGTACAACATGAGCTCCATGCTGGGGTACAACATGAGCTCCATGCTGGGGTACAACATGAGCTCCATGCTGGGATATAACATGAGCTCCATTCTGGGATACAACATGAGCTCCAGGCTGGGGTACAACATGAGGTCCATGCTGGGGTACAACATGAGCTCCATGCTGGGGTACAACATGTGCTCCATGCTGGGATATAACATGAGCTCCATGCTGGGGTTCAACATGTGCTCCATGCTGGGATATAACATGAGCTCCATGCAGGGGTACAACATGAGCTCCATGCTGGGATATAACATGAGCTCCATTCAGGAGAACAACATGAGTTCCATGCTGGGATATAACATGAGCTCCATGCAGGGGTACAACATGAGCTCCATGCTTGAATATAACATGAGCTCTATGCAGGGGTACAACATGAGCTCCATGCTGGGGTACAACATGAGCCCTATGCTGAGGTACAACATGAGCTCCATGCTGGGATATAACATGAGCTCCATGCAGGGGAAAAACATGAGCTCCATGCAGGGGTACAACATGAGCTCCATGCTTGGATATAACATGAGCTCCATGCAGGGGTACAACATGAGCTCCATGCTGGGGTACATTATTATTATAATCAAAAAGAAGCGCTAAGCCACAAGGGCTATACAGCATGCTGGGGTACAACATGAGCTCCATGCTTGGATATAACATGAGCTCCATGCAGGGGTACAACATGAGCTCCATGCTGGGGTACAACATGAGCAACATGCTGGGGTACTACATGAGCTCCATGCTGGGGTACAACATGAGCTCCATGCTTGGATATAACATGAGCTCCATGCAGGGGTACAACATGAGCTCCATGCAGGGGTACAACATGAGCTCCATGCTGGGGCACAACATGAGCAACATGCTGGGGTACAACATGAGCTCCATGCTGGGGTACAACATGAGCCCTATGCTGAGGTACAACATGAGCTCCATGCTGGGATATAACATAAGCTCCATGCAGGGGTACAACATGAGCTCCATGCTGGGGTATAACATGAGCTCCATGCTGGGATATAACATGAGCTCCATGCATGGATACAACATGAGCTCCAGGCTGGGGTACAACATGAGCTCCATGCTTAGATATAACATGAGCTCCATGCAGGGGTACAACATGAGCTCCATGCAGGGGTACAACATGAGTTCCATGCAGGGGTACAACATAAGCTCCATGCAGTTGTACAACATGAGCTCCATGCTGGGATATAACATGAGCTCCATGCTGGGGTACAACATGAGCTCCATGCTGGGGTACAACATGAGCTCCATGCTGGGGTACAACATGAGATCCATGCTGGGGTTCAACGTGAGATCCATGCTGGGGTGTAACATAAGCTCCATGCTGGGGTATAATATGAGCTCCATGCTGGGGTATAACATGAGCTCCATGCTGGGGTATAACATGAGCTCCATGTTGGGGTATAACATGAGCTCCATGCTGGCGTGCAACATGAGCTCCATGTTGGGGTATAACATGAGCTCCATGCTGGGGTACAACATGAGCTCCATGCTGGGGTATAATATGAGCTCCATGCTTGGGTTTAACATGAGCACCATGCTGGGGTGCAACATAAGCTCCATGATGGGGTGCAACATGACCTCCATGGTGGGGTACAACATGAGCTCCATGCTGGGGTACAACATGAGCTCCATGCTGGGATACAACATGAACTACGTAGGAGGAAAAGAGAAGAAATCTTTTCTTAGTAGGTGAAAAACATAGAAATGTGTGAAATGGAGACAACACCAGTAATGACTGTCTAACAAAGATTTAAAAGAAACCGTTTCATGCATTGGAACAAAAGAAAGATGATCTACAGATAATCTAACAGGGAGAGGCAACACTATTGAATCCTTCTTAAATACTACTTCCATCATTATAGAACAAAGAGCTGGTAAATATGTAATCTCAAAATACTGTTGTACATATGATACTACTTATAACTGATTTACTAGTGCTTTGTGCTCGGTAATTAGAAAACTTTCACTTGTCCTCTGACGATATGAATCTTCAGTTCCATATAATGTTTGACCTGAAATAATTCTCTTGTACAATTAGGAGTGACCAAGGTCCCAGGACAGAAACTTATTCAAGGAAGATGTCCTAAATGTGTGTGTATTTGTGGCTTTTTATTGATATTGTCAGTATTCATATAACTTTTACCTTCGTAAAACCTTGTCAGGGAGAAAAATCTTCATCACAAACTCATCTGCCACATTATTTCTTTCTCAAAGGAAAACACATATTGTTATTTAATTGTAAAATGCAGTGCTGCTTGATCAATATTGGTTTGGTGCTTTTTAAATTACTAGCATTATTAATAATTATAATTTGTAAAACGTATTCTGTGAAGGCTTACTCAGCCCTGTAACAACTTCAGTCAGTATTACTCAGGCTGGCTCCTCCTCAGGAAAATTAGTGAATAGAAAAAGAAATAATAACAGACAAACATAAACACTTTATTATATAGAAAATATAAAATTTAAAACACTTAAATATGAAATATTAATCCTACATTAAAGAAAATGAAAAATATAAATGATAACTGAATTCAACGCTAATATAAATGTATATAAAACGTGGGTGTCTGGTGTTGGTGACACTGTTGTTGAAATCGTAGCCGTTGCTGATGATGGAGGAGGGGGGTCGCAGGTATTGGTGACCACCACTGGCTAGTTCTTCACAGTATACCAGTGAGTATTCTATCCCGAAGACAGGAAAGCAGGTTCTTTACCGCTGCAATGCTGTGGAGTTACGTCCTGCAATTTCATACAGGTGCACAGGTACTTCAATACAACCTGGAGAAGTCTCTGGACGTTAGTATTTCTCCTGTTCTACTCGTTGATTGCCAGGTGACCCTCTCTGACATCCAAGAGTAGAGTTGGGACCTGTGAGTGTAGTGATTTACTGTTTAACCAGAGCCCCACACGTCACCTTTCGGGGGGGGAAGAGGGAGGGGAAGGGATAGCGGGAGCTAGACTGACCCTACCTTAACAAGCAGCCGGCAGTCAAACTATCACTTTCAGGGAGGGGGAGAAAAAGGCGGGAAAAACGGGAGCTTGACTTACCCTACCTTAACTAGTAGCCGGCAGACAAACTATCAATTTAGGGGTTGGGGAGAAAAGGTGGGAATATCGGGAGCTAGACTGACCCTACCTTAACGAGTAGCCAGCAATGAAACTATTGTTAATATATATATATATATTCCCTCTCTACTCCTATCTATTGAACTTTTCCCTCACACTCCCCCATACCAAGACTTATAGTCAAGGAGAATAAGAAGAATAGGCGAGGAAAAAGTTCTAACATGTGGAAGTTGCGTAAGGCAACAAATCTTCTACTGACTGTCACGACTTAACCAGTCAGAAATAATTGGATGAACCATTGATATACACAATATGGAACTTAAACGCCTGGAGTGCCAATGTCCACCTCAAGAGTCGACTGTTGGTTCCCTTAAAAGTTTCTAGGCATATCAAAGGTTTGTGGTCCGTTTCTAAAATGAATTCTTTTCCCAACAAATAAAATTTAAGTTTGGAGACGCCCCACACAAGGGCTAAACATTCCTTTTCTATTGTGGAGTATCTTGTTTCTGCAGGAAGGAGTTTCCGGCTTAGGAAGCATACAGGGAAGGGAGTACCATCATGGTATTGTAGTAGCACCGCACCTAAGCCAGTATTGGAGGCATCAGTTCTCAAACAAAATGTTTTATTAATATCTGGAATCTTAAGTATAGGGTCTTTCGAAAAGATACTTTTAATCTCATTAAACTTTTCCCGAGCTACGTCGGAAAGTTCAAGAGGTTCCTTCACAGACTTTTTAAGGAAGTCCGATAAGATGCCTGTAAGATCAGCAAGATTCGGGATAAACCGTGCATAAAAATTTACAGAACCAAGAAAGCTACGCATGAGTTTCTTAGTTTTGGGGAATTTAAATTCTAATAAAGCTTTGATCTTACTGGGGAGAGGCTGCAGAGAGTTATTAGAAAGTATCAGTCAAAGATATCTAATCTTGTTATACCCAAGGAAGCATTTCTTCGGCTTGGCAGTGAGGCCATGTGAGCGTAACCTACGCAAAACTGATGTTAATGTTTGGATATGTTCGCCCCACGTGTATGTCATTACGTAAATATTATCAAAATAAACTGAAACATTTGGCATATTACCCAAGACCTTTCTCATCAGTCTCACGTAGGTAGCACAGGCAGTTACCAAACCGAAGGGCATAGTTCTATACTGCATCAGTCCTTGGTGTGTAGGAAAAGCGGTGTACTGCTTAGAAGAAGGATCTAACATTACTTGATGATATGCCTGTGCAATATCAATCTCTGAAAAGAAGGAAGCGTCATAAAATTTGTGTAGATCGCTATCTATTAAGGGCATAGGCTCAGCATCCCACCGAGTTATAGCATTAAGGCCTCTGAAGTCAATAGCAAGTCTATATGAATTATCCTCCTTCTTAACCATGACTACTGGTGAACAATATGAGGATACTGAAGGTTCAATGATCTTTAGTTTTAATAATTTGTTTACCTCTCGGTCAAATGCGTCCCTAAGGTGAACTGGAACTGGGTATAATTTCCGTTTGATAGGATTGTCCGTCAATAAGTCAATCTTATGGACTACCATGGAGGTAACACCTGGAATATCAGTAAAGACGTCTGAAAAGTTACTCACACATTGAAGTAGTTCATGTCTCTTATGGTCATCCAAAGATTCATTAATATTAATGGTGGTTGCGTCCGAGTGGTCAAGAGTCACCAAGTCATGTAGTTCTTCATCATGGTCTAAGTTAGAGGTGTCAATTACGCACACTTTACATTCTTCAGTTGTTTTACCAAGTTCGTGTCGAAAAACTAAGTCAAAGTTATTAAGGCAGTTAACCGAATTTCTTCGGTAATATTTCTTAAGGATGTTGATATGATAAAGCTTAGGTTTCCCGTTGACTTCTATGAGGTAGTCAACTTTCCCACAAATTTTTAAAACTTTGTATGGACCTTTCCATGCTACTAATAATTTATTTGACTTGATAGGCAAAAGTACAAGAACTTCATCCCCTACTTTAAAACTTCTCCTCTGACTTTTGGAATCAAAATAGGTTTTGTACTGGTCCATTGACAAGCTTAGGTTCTTCGAAACTATGTCAGAGGTCTCCTCAAGTTTGGATCTAAGGTCAAGGAGAAACTGGTAAGAAGACTGAACCTCAGCATTTACCTCCTCATTAGTCCATAAGTCATGAAGGATGGACAATGGACCTCTGGCCTGTCTACCATAGAGAAGTTCAAAAGGTGAAAACCCCAAAGAGTCACTGGGAACTTCCCTCATGGCAAACAAAGCACAGGGTAGGTAACGATGCCACTCCTTAGGTTTAAGGGAGCAAAGTTTCCTTAAAATGGACTTGAGAATCGAATGCTGGCGCTCAATCCTCCCATTACAGCTGGGATGATAGGGTGTGGTGAAGAGAGGCTTCACTCCCAGAAGTTGGTATAGATGTTGCATTAAGTCAGATGTGAATTGTGTCCCACGGTCAGACAAAATTTCTCTAGGGATGCCCACTCTGGAGAAGATGGACAAAAGGGCTTCAGCCAACTCTGTAGTAGTTATGGTCTTTAAGGGTATGGCTTCAGGGAAACTCGAAGCATAATCAACTAATGTTAATATATATCTATGTCCCCCAGATGAAAGTGGAGATAAAGGACCAACGATGTCAATAGCTACTCTTTCAAACGGTACCGTAAAGATAGGCATTTTGACCATAGGTACTCGCCTGGTACCTCGGGAGGATGAGAGTTGGCAAACTTTACACGATCTACAATAGGTAGTGACATCTGAGGACATTTTAGGCCAAAAATAGGTTTCCCTAATTTTATTTAAAGTTTTACGATGCGAGAAATGTCCGGCCACTGGCAGGTCATGAGCCATTTTAAGAAGTCTCTCTGCATTGACTTGGAACAACTAAGATGGAATAGTCTATCTCATCTGAATTTAATTTGAATACTGACTTTTACAAGATACCTTATATATATTCAAATTTATATGAAAAGTTTTTCCTTTGGATCACTTGATTTTGTTTAGCGGCATTATGGCAATTCTGAAGAGAAGGGCAATTACGTTGTAAATTGACAAAGGAGCCCTTCGATATATCTAAAGGCTTAAAGTCAGGGAAAATCAAAGGATGGACAGTAGAAGAAGCCTGGGCTTTGGTCTGAGCCCTAGTCAAGACATTTATGGTATCAGAGGTGATATCTTCACTTTCATCTAACAAGTGAACCGGTGATCCTACTTCCTTGCTTTCTAGAGTAGCATCACTGGTTTTTAATCCCACATGAATCTCGCGAGACATTGTCTCATCTGAACTTTCGAGCGGCTTCTCTGACTCTACAGGAGAGGATCTGAAACACTTATGTCCATCTTTGGTGCTGACAGGTCAAGCTCAGAAGGAAGAATGGCACCTTTTACATTACCTATTAGTACGGAGCAAGAAGTGATGGGAGCTAGTACGGCTTCAGACTAACCTGTGAACCATTTAGACCTAATGTAACAACGGATGGTAGGAAAAGTGTCTGTACGGCCCAAGTAGTCTGAAAGTATAGCAGAGGAATGAGTTTCTTTAAGATTAGGGAACAGCTTATCAGAAATGACTATACATGTGCATCCAGTGTCTCGTAAAATGGTAGATACATTAAGTCCGTTAACTGTTCCTGAACAGAAGGGTGATTGGTCATTACAGTCTTTAAAACATCTTCCAACTTTTTGGACCTTCTTAGAAGGACAATCTGGACGTTTATGTCCCTTAACGCCACACAAATGACAAACAGGAATAAAAGAGGTCACTTTACTTTCCACTAGAGGCTTTGATTTCTTAAGGTCTGATGAACCCTTGCCCTTAGGGTTCGATCCCTTTAAGTCTTTATAGGAATTGTGAGCCTCAGCATACAGGTCAGCAGCCTCAGCAACTTCCTCAGCTTTAATCAGGTTACGTTCTCTAATGAATGTTCGTATCTGGTGAGGAAGAGCTGTCAGGAACTGGTCAGCAACCATGAAGTCTCGAAGAGATTCATAACTGTGATCAATTCCTGAACTCTCTATCCAAAAGTCGAACAAACGAAAGAGTGTTACCTGTAACTGTTGAAAGTTCTGGCCAGGCTGTAAGGTGGCATACCTGAAATCTTTCCTGTAAGAATTAGTGGTTTTTTGATATGCTTTAAGGATTGCCTTCTTTAGTAGGTTATAATTACATATGATATCCTGCGACAAAGTTGCATAGATATTCAAAGCAGTACCAGAAAATAACATTCCTAACCTGGTAGCCCAGGTGTCAGCAGGCCATTCACAGAGGGTAGCGGTATTTTCAAACCTTATAATGTATGAAGTTATGTCTTCCCCCTCTGTGAAGGGAGGTAAATTAGGTGTTGGAATATGTGCACTGACTGCACGTTGTTCCATTACTCCTTTCTCTAATTGTTGTTGTGTAAAAGTTAACTTTTTATTCTCTAATTCAAGGCGAGATTTTTCGAGCTCGCGATCCTTTTCTCTCTCTATTAACTCATGTTCTCTAGCTTTTTCCTCAACTTCCCTATCCTTTGCTCTTTCCTCAAGTTCTCTTAATTTAACCTGTTCCTCATGTATCTTAGCTTGTTCCTCACGTATCTTAGCTTGTTCCTCTTTCCTCACGATCAAGTCTATCACGCTCTTTTTGGTCTTCTCGCTCTCTTTCTAACTGTCTTTCTTGGATTTCTCTCTCAATTCTCTCTCTCTCCTTTTTCTCCTGACTTTCAAGGTTCTCTTTCTCTTTTTTCTCTTCTCTTTCGATTCTCTCTCTCTCCTTATTCTCTTCTCTTTCTATTCTCCCTCTCTCCTTTTCTTCTTTTCTTTCCCTTTCTAACTGTCTTTCTTCTCTCTCAATTCTCTCTCTTTCAAGTCTTTCCTGGATCTTAGCACTAATGAAAGATTCTAAATTTTTCCCTGTTATTCCTAACTTACTTCCAGCGTTCATCCAAAACTGGTATTCCTCCATGCTTGCAAGAATAACTTAAACTATCAGGGGAAATGAAACGGGTATTAAAGAAAACGGAGGGTTCAATTCCTGCTCCGCTCAAACTGTAAATAAACCAGAGGGCTCGATCCCTGCTTCAATTAAACAATATGTATTAACGAAAACGAAGGGTTCTATGCCGACTCCGAGCAAACAGTAAGTAGAATGGGGTCCCTTGACCATCCAATCTTCTCACCAACAAATCAAGAGTGTCCTATGACAGTTCCCTTGATATAATGAAGAGCTCAATGAAACAAGTTGTCACTGGAAAATCTCGGGTCCCTAGAGTCTAATCCTCCAAAGTGTTTCAAGCTCACATACAATTAGGTGGCAGAATTAAATATTATATCCTGCCTGACTTGACTTACAATAAATTGAGACTATAACAATCACCAAATCTTTTAAATACTTGTACTGTAGTCTTACCATAGAGAATGATTACTCATGGCTGGTGGTAACCGTCTGTGGTATGCAGCGTTGAAGGTCCAATGGTAGATTCGAGATGGAGTTGAATCTTGATTCAGTAGAGTTGTATCCTGGCAAGGTCGCCACTTGTGAAGGCTTACTCAGCCCTGTAACAACTTCAGTCAGTATTACTCAGGCTGGCTCCTCCTCAGGAAAATTAGTGAATAGAAAAAGAAATAATAACAGACAAACATAAACACTTTATTATATAGAAAATATAAAATTTAAAACACTTAAATATGAAATATTAATCCTACATTAAAGAAAATGAAAAATGAAAAATATAAATAACTGAATTCAACGCTAATTTAAATGTATATAAAACGTGGGTGTCTGGTGTTGGTGACACTGTTGTTGAAATCGTAGCCGTTGCTGATGATGGAGGAGGGGGGTCGCAGGTGTTGATGACGACCACTGGCTAGTTCTTCACAGTATACCAGTGAGTATTCTATCCCGAAGACAGGAAAGCAGGTTCTTTACCGCTGCAATGCTGTGGAGTTACGTCCTGCAATTTCATACAGGTGCACAGGTACTTCAATACAACCTGGAGAAGTCTCTGGACGTTAGTCCTTCTCCTGTTCTACTCGTTGGTTGCCAGGTGACCCTCTCTGACATCCAAGAGTAGAGTTGGGAGCTGTGAGTGTAGTGATTTACTGTTTAACCAGAGCCCCACACGTCACCTTTCGGGGGGGGGAAGAGGGAGGGGAAGGGATAGCGGGAGCTAGACTGACCCTACCTTAACAAGCAGCCGGCAGTCAAACTATCACTTTCAGGGAGGGGGAGAAAAAGGCGGGAAAAACGGGAGCTTGACTTGCCCTACCTTAACTAGTAGCCGGCAGACAAACTATCAATTTAGGGGTTCGGGAAGAAAAGGCGGGAATATTGGGAGCTAGACTGACCCTACCTTAACGAGTAGCCGGCAATGAAACTATTGTTAATATATATATATATATATATATATATATATATATATATATCTATATATATATATATATATATATATATATATATATATATATATATATATATATATATATATATCCCTCTCTACTCCTATCTATTGAACTTTTACCTCACATATTCCAATCCAAATTTATATATTTATTACGAAAATATAATAATTTTAAGATTGGTTACCCAATTGGTTACCTTCGACAAGTGTGACCATGGCGTAATAGTGCACAAAATGCGTGCTAAAGGAATAACAGGAAAAGTCGGTCGATGGACCTATAATTTCCTCACTAACAGAACACAGAGAGTAGTCGTCAACAGAGTAAAGTCCGAGGCAGCTACGGTGAAAAGCTCTGTTCCACAAGGCACAGTACTCGCTCCCATCTTGTTCCTCATCCTCATATCCGACATAGACAAGGATGTCAGCCACAGCACCGTGTCTTCCTTTGCAGATGACACCCGAATCTTGCAGACACTGCAAGGCTCCAGGCGGACATCAACCAAATCTTTCAGTGGGCTGCAGGAAACAATATGAAGTTCAACGATGAGAAATTTCAATTACTCATCAGAGTACAAAACAAATTCTGGCCACAAAATAGAGCGAAACACCAACGTCCAAGACCTGGGAGTGATTATGTCGGAGGATCTCACCTTCAAGGACCATAACATTGTATCAATCGCATCTGCTAGAAAAATGACAGGATGGATAATGAGAACCTTCAAAACTAGGGAGGCCAAGCCCATGATGACACTCTTCAGGTCACTTGTTCTATCTAGGCTGGAATATTGCTGCACACTAACAGCACCTTTCAAGGCAGGTGAAATTGCCGACCTAGAAAATGTACAGAGAATTTTCACGGCGCGCATAACGGAGATAAAACACCTCAGTTACTGGGAGCGCTTGAGGTTCCTAAACCTATATTCCCTGGAACGCAGGAGGGAGAGATACATGATTATATACATCTGGAAAATCCTAGAGGGACTAGTACCGAACTTGCACAGGAAAATCACTCACTACGAAAGCAAAAGACTTGGCAGACGATGCACCATCCCACCAATGAAAAGCAGGGGTGTCACTAGCACGTTAAGAGACCAAACAATAAGTGTCAGGGGCCCGAGACTGTTCAACTTCCTCCCAGCATACATAAGGGGGATTACCAACAGACCCCTGGCAGTCTTCAAGCTGGCACTGGACAAGCACCTAAAGTCAGTTCCTGACCAGCCGGGCTGTGGCTCGTACGTTGGTTTGCGTGCAGCCAGCAGCAACAGCCTGGTTGATCAGGCTCTGATCCACCAGGGGGCCTGGTCACAGACCGGGCCGCGGGGGCGTTGACCCCCGGAACTCTCTCCAGGTAACTCCAGTACATTCACTCAGGATACATTTACCTAGAGATGTATGTGTGGACCAGGTGTTGACATTGAAACATATAAGTGAACAGTATTTAGATAAGGCTAAAGAGGTCTTTGTGGCATTTATGGATTTGGAAAAGGCATATGACAGGGTGGATAGGGGGGCAATGTGGCAGATGTTGTAGGTGTATGGTGTAGGAGGTAGGTTACTGAAAGCAGTGAAGAGTTTTTACGAGGATAGTCACGCTCAAGTTAGAGTACGTAGGAAAGAGGGAAATTATTTCCCAGTAAAAGCAGGCCTTAGACAAGGATGTGTGATGTCACCGTGGTTGTTTAATATATTTATAGATGGGGTTGTAAGAGAAGTAAATGCGATGGTCTTGGCAAAAGGCGTGGAGTTAAAAGATAAAGAATCACACACAAAGTGGGAGTTGTCACAGTTGCTCTTTGCTGATGACACTGTGCTCTTGGGAGATTCTGAAGAGAAGTAGCAGAGATTGGTGGATGAATTTGGTAGAGTGTGCAAAAGAAGAAAATTAAAAGTGAATACAGGAAAGAGTAAGGTTATGAGGATAACAAAAAGATTAGGTGATGAAAGATTGGACATCAGATTGGAGGGAGAGAGTATGGAGAAGGTGAATGTATTCAGATATTTGGGGGTGGACGTGTCAGCGGATGGGTCTATGAAAGATGAGGTGAATCATAGAATTGATGAGGGAAAAGGGTGAGTGGTGCACTTAGGAGTCTGTGGAGACAAAGAACATTGCCCTTTCAGGTAAAGAGGGGAATGTATGAGAGTATAGTTTTACCAACGCTCTTATATGGGTGTGAAGCATGGGTGATGAATGTTGCAGCTAGGAGAAGGCTGGAGGCAGTGGAGATGTCATGTCTGTGGGCAATGTGTGGTGTGAATATAATGCAGAGAATTCGTAGTTTGGAAGTTAGGAGGAGGTGAGGGATTACCAAAACTGTTGTCCAGAGGGCTGAGGAAGGGTTGTTGAGGTGGTTCGGACATGTAGAGAGAATGGAACGAAACAGAGTGACTTCAAGAGTGTATCAGTCTGTAGTGGAAGGAAGGCGGGGTAGGGGTCGGCCTAGGAAAGGTTAGATGGAGGGGGTAAAGGAGGTTTTGTGTGCGAGGGGCTTGGACTTCCAGCAGGTATGCGTGAGCGTGTTTGATAGGAGTGAATGGAGACAAATGGATTTTAATGCTTGACTTGCTGTTGGAGTGTGAGCAAAGTAACATTTATGAAGGGGTTCAGGGAAACCGGCAGGCCGGACTTGTGTCCTGGAGATGAGAAGTACAGTGCCTGCACTCTGAAGGAGGGGTGTTAATGTTGCAGTTTAAAAACTGTAGTGTAAAGCACCCTTCTGGCAAGACAGTGATGGAGTGAATGATGGTGAAAGTTTTTCTTTTTCGGGCCACCCTGCCTTGGTGGGAATCGGCCAGTGTGATAATAATAAAAATATATGTCTCTCAGTGAAGCCTGAGTCTCCAGGCAGCTGCGGCACAGAGAACCGCAGGCCTTGCGGTGGTTCAGGGATGTTACTGCTGGCTGTACGTAGACTGACGTACAAACCACAGCCTGGCTGGTCAGGTACTGAAGTTAGGTGCATGTCCAGCGCCTTCTTGAAAACAACCAGGGATCTATTTGTTAACCCCCTTATATATGCTGGGAGGCAGTTTAACAGTCTTAGACCCCAAACACTTATTTTTTTTTTTATATTTTATTTAAAAAACACAATACACATTATACATGTATGCTATACATACGTCACATAACCAAAGACATGTTAACCATTAAATACTATAAAACAAAACAAATCCACGTTCCCTATCCCAGCACTAAACTTATACATAAGAAACACACGTTCAACTTTAAATGTTTGATACCCCCCAAAAAAAAAAAACCGAACATACATGTAACTACACTAATGACAAACCACACCTGAACATACAGGTGGGTTTATTATATCCATAAAATACAACCAGTATCTTATAACACAAAAGGCTATATAATCCAAAGAATGTCACACTTATTTACATTGTACATGGAAGTTTATATACAAAGACATTCTCATATAATCCAGTTCATTGCCCACTCATTTACTTACAACAAATACAAGAATGTATAAGAGTTTAATAAAAGAAGAACTATACTGGATATTAACAAAATCCTCTATCACACAATCCCATTACTTAAAATAACACTATAGCTAAAGCCATATTACCACCAGTTACACATCCAACAACATGTCCTACAAAACCCCTCCTCTTACAATAATTAATAATGCCAGTGCAGACAAAAATATTTACATGCACCGTTCTAAGAAATACCTTAAGTATCCTAACAATTAGGGTTATACCCTTACCTCATTAAACCCTAATGAGTATTTACCAGAAGATGGTGAAGCATGAACAAAACAAAACACAAAAATATAAAAGTACATAGGAAAACAAATATGGACATTACATTGCTATACACACCTGTATAAGCGGAAGGATATACACCCACAATATTTAATATCAATAATAATAAAGCATCAACCATGAACTTCAAACTGTCATTACATTGCATAACATGGAGTTTACTCGTAAAATATAAGAGAATACATTACATGCTGCCTCAGTTTAAAAACTAGCTTATGTAAATATTTAATATAATCCAAGACTAGAATTATCATGTTGAAACACTCCTCTACAACTAACTAAATCCTAGCTTAAGATCAAACTTGCCAATGACTGGACATAAAATCCTATCCCTATCTGTAACACAAATTAAACATCCTTGACATTGTAAATTTACTACATGAATGTGTGAAAAGTATTACAATCCTTCTTCTATATAGGAGTACAGCTTTAAAGGAAAGTACTTTTTTATTATTAAAATCAAAAGAAACGCTAAGCCACAAGGGCTATAAGGAAAGTACTTGCAGCTACGTGTTTAAAACTACAAATATACAAGCATTATCCGATACTAACGTACTCTTGACGTACAGTGTTTCCTTGTTTTATTTTAATTTTTTAACACATCTCATATCAATAAAGAGGCAGTACTGGCAATACCATTTTTGTACATGTTTAGTACTGCCTGACATAAAACACCATAACAGCTGGGTAAGCCACCTATCCTTGACAGTGAGTGCAATAATATCCCCAAACCAAAATATGTAAATGTATGACGTTCCAGGTGTTATTGAATGAAACCATGGTACTGAACGCAAATATAAATAACTCTCAGGAACATAACCAGTTCACGAATGTACGCTCTCACTAGCTCACTCTCTCATCACCTTCAACACTACTAGCACAACCTTACACCGCCCCCCTCACATTAAAGGAGACCCGTCCGTTGCCCCCCCCCCCCTGTTCCCTGAGAAGTTGTGCTACAGTGAGATTACGATAACCTACCGAAAAACTTGATTCCCATCTTCCCCCATATATTAATCTATTCCTACACCTTGTCCTAAAGAACCTTGCTGCTAACGCTTTTATCCTCAACTGCCCTGTAATCTGCCTCATACCCCAAGAAACATGCAAATAATCTGCCATAACATACATCAAAGCCCTCCCCACTTCACTTGCAACCCCACTAACATCCATCGACAAAGATCTAAGAAAAGACCAACTCCCCCCCCCCCAACAACCTAATAACCCCCGCCATCCAGACTCTCACCACGCCCAAAGATGAACAAAAATATACCACATGATAGGCAGTTTCCTCCTCCCCACAGAATAAACATGTTGCCTCTCTCACCAACCCCATCTTATGCAACATGTGCTTAGATGCAACCACACCCATGAGAAAACGGTATACCATCTCCCTAACCCTTGCTGGTATCCTAAGCTTCCTGAACTCCCCCCATATGACCCTCCAGTTATACATGGGGTATACTGCGACCCCCTGCAATACACCCCTTCCCCACACCACACCCACCACCGTGTTTACCTTCAAACTTTTAACCTGCCCCACTGTCAACATGAATCTTATTACATCTTCACACTTTCTCAAATCCCTACCACACCACCAGTTTCTAGCATCCCTCATCACCCTATCCACCCTAACACCCCTCTCCCCCCCCACTCTTAGATACCTCTGCTTGATATATAATGCCATTACCCTAGGCCCTAAGGCCAACAATCCTAGTCCCCCCCGTTTCACCTCCGTCATGACCACATCCTTGGACAACCAGGCCCTCCCAAACCCCCACACAAACCTCAACACCCTCCTCTGTATTTCCTGTATATCCTGCACCCTCAAAGGGAACACCTCCGCCACACCCCAGACCTTACTATACACCACCGAGTTAATTACCAACGCCCTCTGCTGTAACGCCACTTCACTGACCCTCAAACCTTTTAACTTGCCTATAACCCTACTCGTGACTGTTTCTGAGTTAATCCTCCTACATTCCTGCAACTGCTTCATATACCATATCCCACACACCCTAATTCTGTCACAAACCATCCATCCCATCTCCTCCCCCAATCTCCCCCCAACCCATGTTCCTACTTCCAATAACCTAGACTTTGCTAAATTAACTACCATTCCTGAAAGCTTCCCAAAACTCCTTATCACCTCTCCCACCCTTCTTAAAGCCTCCCCACTCGTAACTAACACAGTTGTGTCATCTACATAACCTACTATTCCCCCCATTCTTCCCCCCCCTACCCCCTGCAATTCTTCCTCTACAGCCTCAAAGAAAGGATGTTGCACACATGCAAAGAGCAACTGCGACAGCGGGCAACCCTGCCTTAATCCCTGTTCCATCATCACCGCCCCCCCCAGCTTTCCATTAACCTGCACCCTCATGACAGCCCCCTCATATAGAGTGCGCACCCACCTCACTACCCCCCCGCCAAAACCCAATTTCTCCAAACCGCCCCACAAAAACTCCCTCTTCACACAGTCATAGGCCTGAGCCCAATCCAATCCAAGGACGCCCCCTCCCTGGCAGTTCTCTATAAAATCCCTTATCACACTGTGCCCATTCTTCATAGTCCATCCCGGTATCCCATACTGCCCCTCATGTACGCTACTCCCAATTACCTTCTTTAATCTGTTACCCAATACCTTCGCAAAAATTTTGTAATCCGTACACATTAACGACAACGGACGATAATCTCCCAAACCCTTCTCCTCTCCCCCCTTCTTTGGCACCAAAACAACAACCCCAGTTCTCTGCGTTTGCGCCATTCTACCACGTTTCATCATATAATTCAGAACCGCCACTAGGCACTCCCTGAGATCCTCCCAATGTGCTCTGTAAAAATCATTAGATAACCCATCTATTCCCGGTGCCTTCCCCTGACTCAACCCATTCACCACCTCCCCCACCTCTTCCCCCGTAATGCCTCCTACCAACAAATCCCGATCCCCCTGCCCCATACCCTGCTGAACCCCTATAGCTCTAAATGTTTCTAACCCAACCACCCCTCCCCTTCTCTTCCATTTCTCCGTAAACCAATAATCAGCATACCTACTGATAGAATCTGTGTCAGAGAGACCCTGTCCCTGCACATAACCCTCCCCTCCCTCCACGACAATATGTGCCACCGTATTCCTCAACTGTCTGTCCTTGAATTTTCGGAGTACATACCCGGTTGGCCTATCACCTTTTAGTACATCCTCCAATCCTGCCCTGACCCTGAGTGCATCAAAACGTTCATTATGCATCTCCACTAAACGACTTCTAAGTTCCCCCATAACTCCTCCCACACCCTCCCTACCCCCCCCCTATAACAATCATTCAACTGGCCCTCTAAATAATTCTGCAATCCAAACCTCCAGCGTGCCCGTTCCCTGCCCCTCTTCTTAAAAAAATCCTGCAATCTGCACCTTTGCCTGCAACTCCCACCAATCTAGCAAATCCACCTCCTCATCCCTAGCCTCCCAGAACCCTTTCCACCATGTCTGAAAGGACCAACCTTGATCTTCCTCCTGTAAAAGCCTCACATTTAATTTCCAATAACTCTGATATATTCTCGGAATACCATCCACCCGAAGGTCAGCCAACACTGCTCTGTGGTCAGATAAACCCACGTCTACTGTTCTAACCCTCTCCACTCCTATCCCCTGCCTCACGTAAATCCTATCCAACCTTGCCTCATAACTCCCCTGTACATAGGTGTGCTCGACCTGATACCCCCCCCTGCCGACCACATCTACGACCCCAACATCACGCAATGCATCCCGTAAGACACCCAACACGCACCCCGCCCCCCTAGGTATGACGTCTGCATGCCTAATCGCACAATTCCAATCACCTCCAATTATCGCGATAGCAGGTAAACCCCTGAGATAGTATAACAATACATCCCGAACAAAGTCTGTTTTTATCCTCACGTTACCAATCGCGGGCATATAAACTCCCACAAAACATACCCTGCTCTCCCCCCACCACCCATCCACCCGAACAACCCTCCCCCCTCCCCCCTCCTCCCACCCCATGACTCGCAATGGACTGGTCTCCTTTACTAAAACAGCCACTCCTCCCTTTAAAAGCATTGCCATGCTTACAAACAACTTATATCCTCTCAATCGCAACTCACTACCAGACTTATGGTTATGCTCCTGTAGGAAACAAACATCCACGTCATACCTTTTGAGGAACCACTCCAACCATACCCTTTTTACTTCAGTCTTTAGGCCATTAGCATTTAACGTTACACACCTGAATGGTCAAGGAAAGGCGGCTTACCTCTGTGCCGCTGTGGCTTGCTCACACTTCCCTTCAAGCTGCTCACACTTTCCTTATTACTCTTTTTAATAAGACCCCCTACCCCCCCTTGTCTCTCCCCCCCCCCGATTTTTCCTGTACTCCCCCCCCTGTAGGGGATTTGCGAACCACCTCTGCCCATGCCTTCTTGCCTGGTCTTTGCCCAGGTGTTAAAACATCATCTAATTCAGTCAACCCCGCTGGCCGCTTCCTAGAGCTGCCTCCCACAGCCATCTCTTCCTCAGGTACATCCTCCCTGTGCACCTCTGCCACAACAAGTGTATCCTTTCTAGTATTCCCTGCTACTTCCGTCTTCTCACTCTGCCCTTGCAATTGCTGCTTTTCACTGGTCCGTCCATCCATGTCCTCTCCTACCAAAGCCTCCTCCAAGAATTCCTGGAGCACTGACTCCAAGGACACCTCCTGTGTCGACTCCACCACTTCCGCCACCACCACAGGCGTTGGAGTAGGATCTCCATCCTCCACCGGGAGAGTGACACACGTCCCCATCTGTTCACCCTCCTTCTCCACCTCCTCACTCCATAGAGGAGTCCCAGTCTTCGCCGCCTCCACCACACTCGCTTGCTGGACCTCCTCTACCGGGGCTGACACCCCTGGGGCAACTCTACGTACACATTGCGCCGCTATATGGTCATAAGAGCCACAAAGACGACACGTTCTCCTCTGCCCCACGTACGACACATATACCTGATTTCTGGTGCCTGTCAACATGACATACGAAGGTATAGGCGTCTTCAAGGTCATCTTGATGTTGTATGACCCTTCCGGGAGGCCCTCATATGGTCCATCCCGCCATACCCCTCCTCTAGCTTCATGAATGACTCCATATTTTCTAAAAACTTCCACTATACTAAACTTAGTTGCCTCAAAGGGTACATTCCTCACTCGTACCCACGTGTAGTAAGTAGACACGTCATGCATGCATACATCCATCGTCGAGTTGAGGCACAATCGGCGTTCCTGATACTCCTCCACCACACTGCTGTAGTAGCTAGTCCTCAGGAACTTCACAAAAACTCGTTTCATCCCATTAAGAGCCACACCATACAGCTCCTCATTAGGGATTCCATATAAATCCCTAATAATCGCAGGAAGAAGGACGTTCGTCGTATCAGGGCTCAGAGAACCCTTCAACAGCTCAATGCAGACTGTATTAATTCTCCTGCCGATGTACTCCGCCATGTCTGAACAGTGAAAATGCGCAGAAACCAGGTGTAGTGGGAGCTACTGCGCAGTGCGTCCGCACGGCCCAACAGCGATGCGAACAATCAAACACTTATTGTGTTGTCTCTTAGTGCACTCGTGGCGCCTCTGCTTTTCATCGGGGGAATGCTGCGTCTCCTGCCGAGTATTTTGCTTTGTAGGTAGTGGTTTTCGCGTGCAAAATTGGTACTAATACTTCTAGGATTTTCCAGTTGCATATTAAGATGTATTTTTCTTGCTTACGTTCCAGGGAATACAAGTAAAGGAAATTCAACCATTCCCAGTAATATAAATGTTTTATCGTACTTGTGTGTAGCGAAGGTTCTATGTACATTGTTTAAGTCAATAATTTCTCCAGCCTTGAAAGGCGCCGTTAGCGTACAGCAATATTCCAGCCCAGAGAGAACAAGGGATTTGAAGTGAATCATCATGGGTTTGGCATCCCTAGTTTTAAAATTTCTCATTATCCATCCTATTTAACATTTTTCTAGCAGATGTACTAGATACCTAGTTGTGGTCTTTGAAAGTGAGGTCCTCTGATATTTTCACTCCCAGGTCCTTGACATTAGTTTTGTGCTCGATTGAGTGGTTGGAATTTATTGTAAACTCCGATATAGTTTTAGTTGCCTCAAGTTTCCCATATCTGAATATTTCTCTTCATTGAACTTCATACTGTTATCTGTGGCACATCTAAAGATTTGGCTGATGTCCAATTAGAGTCTTGCAGAGTCTTCGATGGAGGACACTAGTGCAAACTTGGGTGTCATCAGCAAAGGGAGACACTGCTATGGCTTACATCCCTGTCTATGTCAGGTATGAGGATGAGTAACAGGATTGGGGCAAGTACTGTGCCTTGTGGAACAGAGCTTTTCACTGTAGCTGCCTAAGGCTTACTCTTTGTCTTCTGTTATTAAGCTATAGATCCATCTACTAACTTTCCCCGTTATTTCTTTGTTACGCATTTTGTGCACTATTACACCATTATCGCACTTGTGAAAGCTTTCAGAGTGATCCGCGGCTCCTCTAAAGTGTAGCACACTTTAGAGAAAGAGTAGCTTGCTCTAAAGCGTATATACACAGCGGCATTATTTCAGAGATTAAATTATTCTTGGTTGCTGGCGACCATAATGACCTACACATTTTCGATAGGCGATAAACCCCCCTTAACCAATCAATGTACTAAGGAACACAAATGTGTTAAAAAAATAATAATTATACGTCTGAACTTGAAATTTTCGACATTATAAATTATTACTTATTTTACTCATTTTGTAGCAAATGAAAACACAGAATTATATCACGAATAATTCTGTTCTGATGGTTGTTTTACCAGCCTATTATGGTGAAGAAAATAAATTAAATATTGTGGATGTTGTCTAAAGACTGGTAAGATCGTGACACGTGTCGTTTACCACCAGGTGTCATACAACAAGTTGTGTGGCGCCCTTAGAACACTTCGAACCAACTTTATTTACAACCATATATTATAAAATCTTTCATGTATTACACTAGAATGGCATATTACAAAATCTTACCAGGTATTACACTATAAAGGCATCAATTACATGTTATCACGTATTATAATATAAAGGTATATATTCTTACCCTAGACTGAGGTGTAGTTGAATCAGTCGAGAATCTCACATTATTTACAAGACTAATTTCCTCTTATTTTTTCATTATTTTCAGCAACAACTTCAACTGCAGTAACAACAACCTTCAGTACTTCAACTTCCACAACTACAACTTCCACTACTTCAACTTCCACAACTACAACTTCCACTACTACAACCACCACAACTACAACTTCCACTACTACAACTTCCACTACTACAACTTCCACAACTACAACTTCCACTACTACAACTTCCTCTACTACAACTTCCACAACTACAACTTCCACTACTACAACTTCCACTACTACAACTTCCACTACTACAACTTCCACTACTTCAACTTCCACTACTACAACTTCCACTACTACAACTTCCACTACTACAACTTCCACTACTACAACTTCCAGTACTACAACTTCCACTACTACAACTTCCACTACTTCAACTTCCACAACTACAACTTCCACTACTACAACTTCCACTACTTCAACTTCCACTACTTCAACTTCCACTACTTCAACTTCCACTACTTCAACTTCCACAACTACAACTTCCACTACTACAACTTCCACTACTACAACTTCCACTACTACAACTTCCACTACTACAACTTCCACTACTTCAACTTCCACTACTACAACTTCCACTACTACAACTTCCACTACTACAACTTCCACTACTACAACTTCCACTACTTCAACTTCCACTACTACAACTTCCACTACTACAACTTCCACTACTTCAACTTCCACTACTACAACTTCCACTACTACAACTTCCACTACTACAACTTCCACTACTACAACTTCCACTACTACAACTTCCACTACTACAACTTCCACTACTACAACTTCCACCACTTCAACTTCCACTACTACAACTTCCACTACTACAACTTCCACAACTACAACTTCCACTACTACAACTTCCACTACTTCAACTTCCACTACTACAACTTCCACAACTACAACTTCCACTACTACAACTTCCACTACTTCAACTTCCACTACTACAACTTCCACTACTACAACTTCCACTACTACAACTTCCACTACTACAACTTCCACTACTTCAACTTCCACTACTACAACTTCCACTACTACAACTTCCACTACTACAACTTCCACTACTACAACTTCCAAAACTACAACTTCCACTACTACAACTTCCACAACTACAACTTCCACTACTACAACTTCCACTAGTACAACTTCCACAACTACAACTTCCACTACTACAACTTCCACTACTTCAACTTCCACTACTACAACTTCCACTACTACAACTTCCACTACTTCAACTTCCACTACTACAACTTCCACTACTACAACTTCCACTACTACAACTTCCACTACTACAACTTCCACTACTACAACTTCCACTACTTCAACTTCCACTACTACAACTTCCACTACTACAACTTCCACAACTACAACTTCCACTACTACAACTTCCACAACTACAACTTCCACTACTACAACTTCCACTACTACAACTTCCACAACTACAACTTCCACTACTACAACTTCCACAACTTCAACATCCACTACTACAACTTCCACTACTACAACTTCCACTACTACAACTTCCACTACTACAACTTCCACAACTACAACTTCCACTACTACAACTTCCACTACTACAACTTCCACAACTACAACTTCCACTACTACAACTTCCACTACTACAACTTCCACTACTACAACTTCCACTACTACAACTTCCACTACTACAACTTCCACAACTACAACTTCCACTACTACAACTTCCACAACTTCAACTTCCACTACTACAACTTCCACTACTACAACTTCCACTACTACAACTTCCACTACTACAACTTCCACTACTACAACTTCCACTACTACAACTTCCACAACTACAACTTCCACTACTACAACTTCCACTACTACAACTTCCACTACTTCAACTTCCACTACTACAACTTCCACTACTACAACTTCCACTACTACAACTTCCACTACTACAACTTCCACAACTACAACTTCCACAACTACAACTTCCACTACTACAACTTCCACAACTACAACTTCCACAACTACAACTTCCACTACTACAACTTCCATTACTACAACTTCCACTACTACAACTTCCACTACTACAACTTCCACTACTTCAACTTCCACTACTACAACTTCCACTACTACAACTTCCACTACTACAACTTCCACTACTACAACTTCCACTACTACAACTTCCACTACTACAACTTCCACAACTACAACTTCCACAACGACAACTTCCACTACTACAACTTCCACAACTACAACTTCCACTACTACAACTTCCACAACTACAACTTCCACAACTACAACTTCCACAACTACAACTTCCACTACTACAACTTCCACAACTTCAACTTCCACTACTACAACTTCCACAACTACAACTTCCACAACTACAACTTCCATAACTACAACTTCCACAATTACAACTTCCACTACTACAACTTCCAAAACTACAACTTCCACAACTACAACTTCCATAACTACAACTTCCACAACTACAACTTCCACAACAACAACTTCCACTACTACAACTTCCACTACTACAACTTCCACAACTACAACTTCCACTACTACAACTTCCACAACTACAACTTCCACAACTACATCTTCCACAACTACAACTTCCACAACTACAACTTCCACTACTACAACTTCCACTACTACAACTTCCACTACTACAACTTCCACTACTACAACTTCCACTACTACAACTTCCACTACTACAACTTCCACTACTACTTCTTCCACTACTACAACTTCCACTACTACAACTTCCACAACTACAACTTCCACTACTACAACTTCCACAACTTCAACTTCCACTACTACAACTTCCACTACTACAACTTCCACTACTACAACTTCCACAACTTCAACTTCCACAACTACAACTTCCACAACTACAACTTCCACTACTACAACTTCCACTACTACAACTTCCACTACTACAACTTCCACTACTACAACTTCCACAACTACAACTTCCACAACTACAACTTCCAAAACTACAACTTCCACAACTACAACTTCCACTACTACAACTTCCACAACTACAACTTCCACAACTACAACTTCCACAACTACAACTTCCAAAACTACAACTTCCACTACTACAACTTCCACAACTACAACTTCCGCAACTACAACTTCCATAACTACAACTTCCTCAACTACAACTTCCACAACTACAACTACCACTACTACAACTTCCACTACTACAACTTCCACAACTACAACTTCCACTACTACAACTTCCACAACTACAACTTTCACAACTACAACTTCCACAACTACAACTTCCACAACTACAACTTCCACAACTACAACTTCCACTACTACTTCTTCCACCACTACAACTTTCATTACTACAACTTCCACAACTACAACTTCCACTACTACAACTTCCAATACTACAACTTCAACTACTACAACTTCCACAACTACAACTTTCACTACTTCTTCCACTACTACAACTTCAACAACCTCCACCACTATGGACTACCACGACCAGCACCATCACCACCATCACCACCATCACCACCACCACGATCACCACAAGAAAACCAGTAAACCTACATTACCTTCATTTTCTTCTACAACCTCTACTTCTACAACTTCCACTACTACAACTTCCTCTACTACAACTTCCACTACTACAAGTTCCATTGCTACAGCTTCCACTATTACAACATTCTCTTCTACAACTTCCACTACTACAACATCCACTACTACAACTTCCTCTACTACAACTTCTACGACTACAAGTTCCACTACTATAACTTTCACTACTACAACTTTCACTACTATAACTTCAACAGCCTCCATTACTACGAACTACCTCAACCACCACCACCATAACCACGACCATCACTATCACCACCACAGAAAAACCAGTAAACCTCCATTAACTCCATCTACTTCTACAAATAGTACTTCCACAACTTCCTTTACCACAATTTCCTCCTCTACTACAACTTCCACTATTACAGCCTCCATTGCTACAACTTCCACTACAACTTTTATTACTACAACTTCCACAACCTTCACCACTATGGATTACCACGGCCACCGCCATCACAAACACCATCACCTCCACCACAAGAAAACCTGTAAACCTCTATTACCTCCATCCACTTCTACAGCTTCAATTTCCACAACTTCCTCTACCACAACTTCCTCTTCTACTACTACTTCCAGTACTACAATCTCCATTGCTACAACTTCCACTACTAGGACTTCCACTTCTACATCTTTCACTACTACAACTTCCAAAACTACAACTTCCTCTACTACAGCTTCCACTACTTTAGCTTCAACTACTACAAATTCCACGACAACAACTTCCACTTCTACAACTTCAGCAACCTCCACCACTACGGACTACCACCACCACCACCATCACCACCATCACCACCACCACCACAAGAAAACCAGTAAACTTTCCTTACCTCCGTCTTCTTTATCAACTTCCTCTTCCATTACTACAAATTCCTTTTCAACTTCTTATACTACAACTTCCACTCCTGCAACTTCCACTACTACAACTTCCAATGCTCCAACTTTCTCCTCTTCAACTTACCCTACTACAACTTCCATTATTATAAATTCAACAACCTCCTCCGATATGAACTACAACGATCACCACCATCACCATAATCATCATAACTGCAAGAAAACCAGTACACCCCCATAACCTCCATCTACTTTTACAACTTCACTTACACAACTTCCACTTTTACAACTTCGAAAACTGTAACTTCCACTCACCATTTTCCACTACTACAGCTTCCATTACTACTAGTTTCAACACCACAACTTCTACTACTACAACTTTCAGGACTACAACTTCCACGATGACAACTCATAGTACTGCAACTTCCAGTTCTAATAGGCCCAGCACCACAACATCCACTAACACAACTTCCAGTAGTACAACTTACACTGCTGAAACTTCTTGTGTCACAGCATCAACTTCCTCAACTTCAAGTGCTAAAAACCTCCACTTGTGTAATTTTCAGTACTGAAACTTCCACAACTACAACTTCCACTACTACAACTTCCACAACTACAACTTCCACAACTACAACTTCCACTACTACAACTTCCACAACTACAACTTCCACAACTACAACTTCCACTACTACAACTTCCACTACTACAACTTCCTCTACTACATCTTCCTCTACTACATCTTCCACTACTACATCTTCCACTACTACAACTTCCACTACTACAACTTCCACAACTACAACTTCCACTACTACAACTTCCACAACTACAACTTCCTCTACTACATCTTCCTCTACTACATCTTCCACTACTACAACTTCCACTACTACAACTTCCACAACTACAACTTCCACTACTACAACTTCCACAACTACAACTTCCACAACTACAACTTCCACTACTACAACTTCCACTACTACAACTTCCACAACTACAACTTCCTCTACTACATCTTCCACTACTACATCTTCCACTACTACAACTTCCACTACTACAACTTCCACAACTACAACTTCCACTACTACAACTTCCACAACTACAACTTCCACAACTACAACTTCCACTACTACAACTTCCACAACTACAACTTCCACAACTACAACTTCCACTACTACAACTTCCACTACTACAACTTCCACAACTACAACTTCCTCTACTACATCTTCCTCTACTACATCTTCCAGTACTACAACTTCCTCTACTACATCTTCCAGTACTACAACTTCCTCTACTACATCTTCCTCTACTACATCTTCCAGTACTACAACTTCCTCTACTACATCTTCCACTACTACATCTTCCACTACTACATCTTCAACTACTACAACTTCCACTACTACAACTTCCTCTACTACATCTTCCACTACTACATCTTCCACTACTACAACTTCCACTACTACAGCTTCCACAACTACAACTTCCACAACTACAACTTCCACAACTACAACTTCCACTACTACAACTTCCACAACTACAACTTCCACTACTACAACTTCCACTACTACAACTTCCTCTACTACAACTTCCACTACTACAACTTCCACTACTACAATTTCCACAACTACAACTTCCACTACTACTTCTTCCACTACTTCAGCTTCTACTACAACTTCCAATACTACAACTTCCACAACTACAACTTCCACTACTACAACTTTCACAACTACAACTTCCACTACTACATCTTCCTCTACTACATCTTCCACTACTACAACTTCCACTACTACAACTTCCACAACTACAACTTCCACTACTACAACTTCCACAACTACAACTTCCACAACTACAACTTCCACTACTACAACTTCCACTACTACAACTTCCACAACTACAACTTCCTCTACTACATCTTCCACTACTACATCTTCCACTACTACAACTTCCACTACTACAACTTCCACAACTACAACTTCCACTACTACAACTTCCACAACTACAACTTCCACAACTACAACTTCCACTACTACAACTTCCACTACTACAACTTCCACAACTACAACTTCCTCTACTACATCTTCCTCTACTACATCTTCCAGTACTACAACTTCTTCTACTACATCTTCCAGTACTACAACTTCCTCTACTACATCTTCCTCTACTACATCTTCCAGTACTACAACTTCCTCTACTACATCTTCCACTACTACATCTTCCACTACTACATCTTCCACTACTACAACTTCCACTACTACAACTTCCTCTACTACATCTTCCACTACTACATCTTCCACTACTACAACTTCCACTACTACAGCTTCCACAACTACAACTTCCACAACTACAACTTCCACAACTACAACTTCCACTACTACAACTTCCTCTACTACATCTTCCTCTACTACAACTTCCACTACTACAACTTCCTCTACTACATCTTCCTCTACTACATCTTCCACTACTACATCTTCCACTACTACAACTTCCACTACTACAACTTCCACAACTACAACTTCCACTACTACAACTTCCACAACTACAACTTCCTCTACTACATCTTCCTCTACTACATCTTCCACTACTACAACTTCCACTACTACAACTTCCACAACTACAACTTCCACTACTACAACTTCCACAACTACAACTTCCACAACTACAACTTCCACTACTACAACTTCCACTACTACAACTTCCAGAACTACAACTTCCTCTACTACATCTTCCACTACTACATCTTCCACTACTACAACTTCCACTACTACAACTTCCACAACTACAACTTCCACTACTACAACTTCCACAACTACAACTTCCACAACTACAACTTCCACTACTACAACTTCCACTACTACAACTTCCACAACTACAACTTCCTCTACTACATCTTCCTCTACTACATCTTCCAGTACTACAACTTCCTCTACTACATCTTCCAGTACTACAACTTCCTCTACTACATCTTCCTCTACTACATCTTCCAGTACTACAACTTCCTCTACTACATCTTCCACTACTACATCTTCCACTACTACATCTTCCACTACTACAACTTCCACTACTACAACTTCCTCTACTACATCTTCCACTACTACATCTTCCACTACTACAACTTCCACTACTACAGCTTCCACAACTACAACTTCCACAACTACAACTTCCACAACTACAACTTCCACTACTACAACTTCCACAACTACAACTTCCACTACTACAACTTCCACTACTACAACTTCCTCTACTACAACTTGCACTACTACATCTTCCACTACTACAACTTCCTCTACTACATCTTCCACTACTACATCTTCCACTACTACAACTTCCACTACATCTTCCTCTACTACATCTTCCACTACTACATCTTCCTCTACTACATCTTCCACTACTACATCTTCCACTACTACATCTTCCACTACTACAACTTCCACTACATCTTCCTCTACTACATCTTCCACTACTACATCTTCCACTACTACAACTTCAACAACCTCCACCACTACGGACTACCACGACCATTACCATCATCACCACCGCCACAAGAATATCAGTAAACCTTAGTTACCTCCATCTACTTCTATAACTTCCACTTTCACAACTTCCACTTAAACAACATTTTTTAAGTACAACTTCCACTATTACAACTTAGAATACTATAACTTCCATTAATTCTACTTCAAATACTACAACTTCGTCTCCTACAACGTCTTCAACTTCTACAACTTCCAACACTTCAAATTTCATCACTACATCTTCTACTTCTACATTCATCAGTACTACAACATTCAGTACTACAACTTCCATTACTACATCTACCACTACTTACTACGACGACCACCACCATCACCAACATCACCACGACCACAAGAAAACCAGTAAACCTCCATTACCTATATCTACTTCTACAACTTCCACTTCTACTACATCATTTACTACAACTTCCACTACTACAACTTGCACCTCAACAACTTCCACTGCTGTAACTTCCATTACTTTATCTTCCTCTATCACAAGTTCTACTTCTACAACTTCCACTACTACAACTTCCAATTCTACAACTTTCATCACTACAATTTCCACTACTACAACTTCCACAACTACAGCTTCCACTGTTATAACTTCTACTACTGTAACTTCCCCTACTACCTCTTCCAGTACTACAACTTCAACTACGAGAACTTCCACCACAACTTTTACTTCTACAAGTTCCAGTACTTCAACATACTCTACTTCCACACCTAGTACAACCATGACAGTTGACCAGCACCACCACCACCACCACAGCCATCCTCACCACCACCACCACAACCATCCTCACCACCACCACTACCTTAACATCTGCTTAACCACAACCATAATCATCCCATGAAAAACCCTGAACCTCCACTTCCTCGTTTAAATCTTTAATGACATCATCTAGAATTTCCACCATCAAAACTTCCTCTACAATAACTTATACTACCATAATGTCAACTTCCTTAACGAATAATACGATACCTTCCACTACTTTTTTCTCCAGTATTTCTTGTTTATCCTCCTCTTTAACTTGTTTCAATACATCTTCCAATTCCACAACTTCTTTCACTAGTAGGCTCAGCAACACACCTTTCACTACTACAAGAACATTTACAAATACAACATTCACTTTGAAAACTTCACGAAGTATAGTTTTCAGCTCTACGTTTACCACTAACCCAACTTCCACCACTACTGTAACTTCCACTATTTAATTTCCTTTTCAAATATCTTCACACGTTCCACTATCGCAAATTCAACCACCCCAACTTCTGCTAACAGAACTTCCACCACTACAACTTCTAAATCTACAACTTCCACTACTTCAATTTCCATAATTCCACACCAGATGGATCCTTCAATGTTTACAACAGCAGTCACCTCCTCCACGACACTCACTCCACCACCATCACCACAACCAACCATAATTCTCCACCATCATCATCTACTTCTACAACTACAAGCAGAAGGAACCCGTTTTCCTACATAAAAGACTGTGGCACCGGTTGGCTATTCCTGCTTCCATCGTATCTATAATAGATTAAACAAACCCATCTCACCGTGGAGGAGATAGAGCTCTCCTGAGTCTCAATAGTTTCTCAACCACGAAAGCTCTCGAAGTTCTAAGTACTTAGCAGAGTTCTCATAAACGCCGTCCAGAAAGCACAACAAGGAAGTCTCTGCTAAATATAAACTCGAACAGACACACTCAAGCGTAAACTGTCACAGAAGACACACGGACGTATTATTATTCTACCAGTCTACGCCCATAGGTTGCGGAACATCTCACCTGTTTTTTCACAGGATGAGAGAGACCATTGTAATGGTCTGGTCTAGTAGCATCTCCAGGAACGTTATTTAACTCCGGGAGAAGGCAGAACTAGACCCAACGTCTCACACGTCCTGAAACTAACAGCTCTCACGTGTATAGCAATATACACTAGAGAGCTTAGCATGGCCCTACTCTCCGCTGTGGCAATTGATGTAGATTGTTTTGAAAAAGTGTTTGGTCTCACTTATCATATTTCCCCACTATAAGTTGGTCCCACAAGTGTTGTCCCAGGTGGCAGTGGAGTGTTGCGGAGTGCATCACAATCATTGACTACTGTTTTGCCACACGGCAAACTGTGCAAATGATTGGCGGCGTCCTGGGTGAAGCATCGTGTAGTTCGTATGATGCTGCGAGTTGTGCTCCTCACCCTTGAGTATTTATGTACGTGGTTTGAATGACACAAACTCCGCTAGTATTGAATCTGTTTTGAAATCTCTAGTTAGACTTTTCAAGATTTATTGATAAACTGTTTATTCATATACATTAATGTTTTTATTTGTGTGACTATTAGTTTTGAGTAAATCACTGTGAAAACATTAATTAATACACAATTATTTGCACTTAATAAAAATAAACTAAAATTTAGTATTTCATTTTTCCGAGAAGACGTAAAAAGCAGAAAAATTTTCAGATAATTCAGTATGGTCTCTCTCTCTCTCTCTCTCTCTCTCTCTCTCTCTCTCTCTCTCTCTCTATATATATATATATATATATATATATATATATATATATATATATATATATATATATATATATATATATATATATATATATATTTTTATTTATTTATTATTATTATCACACTGGCCGATTCCCACCAAGGCAGGGTGGCCCGAAAAAGAAAAACTTTCACCATCATTCACTCCATCACTGTCTTGCCAGAAGGGTGCTTTACACTACAGTTTTTAAACTGCAACATTAACACCCCTCCTTCAGAGTGCAGGCACTGTACTTCCCATCTCCAGGACTCAAGTCCGGCCTGCCGGTTTCCCTGAACCCCTTCATAAATGTTACTTTGCTCACACTCCAACAGCACGTCAAGTATTAAAAACCATTTGTCTCCATTCATTCCTATCAAACGCGCTCACGCATGCCTGCTGGAAGTCCAAGCCCCTCGCACACAAAACCTCCTTTACCCCCTCCCTCCAACCTTTCCTAGGCCGACCCCTACACCGCCTTCCTTCCACTACAGACTGATACACTCTTGAAGTCATTCTGTTTCGCTCCATTCTCTCTACATCTCCGAACCACCTCAACAACCCTTCCTCAGCCCTGTGGACAACAGTTTTGGTAATCCCGCACCTCCTCCTAACTTCCAAACAACGAATTCTCTGCATTATATTCACACCACACATTGCCCACAGACATGACATCTCCACTGCCTCCAGCCTTCTCCTCGCTGCAACATTCATCACCCATGCTTCACACCCATATAAGAGCGTTGGTAAAACTATACTCTCATACATTCCCCTCTTTGCCTCCAAGGACAAAGTTCTTTGTCTCCACAGACTCCTAAGTGCACCACTCACTCTTTTTCCCTCATCAATTCTATGATTCACCTCATCTTTCATAGACCCATCTGCTGACACGTCCACTCCCAAATATCTGAATACGTGGCCCGGTGGTCTGGTGGCTAAAGCTCCCGCTTCACACACGGAGGGCCCGGGTTCGATTCCCGGCGGGTGGAAATTCCGACACGTTTCCTTACACCTATTGTCCTGTTCACCTAGCAGCAAATAGGTACCTGGGTGTTAGTCGACTGGTGTGGGTCGCATCCTGGGGGACAAGATTAAGGACCCCAATGGAAATAAGTTAGACAGTCCTCGATGACGCACTGACTTTCTTGGGTAATCCTGGGTGGCTAACCCTCCGGGGTTAAAAATCCGAACAAAATCTTATCTTATCTTATCTTACCTCCTCCATACTCTCTCCCTCCAATCTGATATTCAATCTTTCATCACCTAATCTTTTTGTTATCCTCATAACCTTACTCTTTCCTGTATTCACCTTTAATTTTCTTCTTTTGCACACCCTACCAAATTCATCCACCAATCTCTGCAACTTCTCTTCAGAATCTCCCAAGAGCACAGTGTCATCAGCAAAGAGCAGCTGTGACAACTCCCACTTTGTGTGTGATTCTTTATCTTTTAACTCCACGCCTCTTGCCAAGACCCTCGCATTTACTTCTCTTACAACCCCATCTATAAATATATTAAACAACCACGGTGACATCACACATCCTTGTCTAAGGCCTACTTTTACTGGGAAAAAATTTCCCTCTTTCCTACATACTCTAACTTGACCCTCACTATCCTCGTAAAAACTCTTCACTGCTTTCAGTAACCTACCTCCTACACCATACACTTGCAACATCTGCCACATTGCCCCCCTATCCACCCTGTCATACGCCTTTTCCAAATCCATAAATGCCACAAAGACTTCTTTAGCCTTATCTAAATACTGTTTACTTATATGTTTCACTGTAAACACCTGGTCCACACACCCCCTACCTTTCGTAAAGCCTCCTTGTTCATCTGCTATCCTATTTTCCGTCTTACTCTTAATTCTTTCAATTATAACTCTACCATACACTTTACAAGGTATACTCAACAGACTTATCCCCCTATAATTTTTGCACTCTCTTTTATCCCCTTTGCCTTTATACAAAGGAACTATGCATGCTCTCTGCCAATCCCTAGGTACCTTACCCTCTTCCATACATTTATTAAATAATTGCACCAACCACTCCAAAACTATATCCCCACCTGCTTTTAACATTTCTATCTTTATCCCATCAATCCCGGCTGCCTTACCCCCTTTCATTTTACCTACTGCCTCACGAACTTCCCCCACACTCACAACTGGCTCTTCCTCACTCCTACAAGATGTTATTCCTCCTTGCCCTATACACGAAATCACAGCTTCCCTATCTTCATCAACATTTAACAATTCCTCAAAATATTCCCTCCATCTTCCCAATACCTCTAACTCTCCATTTAATAACTCTCCTCTCCTATTTTTAACTGACAAATCCATTTGTTCTCTAGGCTTTCTTAACTTGTTAATCTCACTCCAAAACTTTTTCTTATTTTCAACAAAATTTGTTGATAACATCTCACCCACTCTCTCATTTGCTCTCTTTTTACATTGCTTCACCACTCTCTTAACCTCTCTCTTTTTCTCCATATACTCTTCCCTCCTTGCATCACTTCTATTTTGTAAAAACTTCTCATATGCTAACTTTTTCTCCCTTACTACTCTCTTTACATCATCATTCCACCAATCGCTCCTCTTCCCTCCTGCACCCACTTTCCTGTAACCACAAACTTCTGCTGAAGACTCTAACACTACATTTTTAAACCTACCCCATACCTCTTCGACCCCATTGCCTATGCTCTCATTAGCCCATCTATCCTCCAATAGCTGTTTATATCTTACCCTAACTGCCTCTTCTTTTAGTTTATAAACCTTCACCTCTCTCTTCCCTGATGCCTCTATTCTCCTTGTATCCCATCTACCTTTTACTCTCAGAGTAGCTACAACTAGAAAGTGATCTGATATATCTGTGGCCCCTCTATAAACATGTACATCCTGAAGTCTACTCAACAGTCTTTTATCTACCAACACATAATCCAACAAACTACTGTCATTTCGCCCTACATCATATATATATATATATATATATATATATATATATATATATATATATATATATATATATATATATATATATATATATATATATATATGTATATATATATATATATATATATATATATATATATATAATATATATATATATATATATAATATATATATATATATATATATATATATATATATATATATATATTTTTTTTTTTTTTTTTTTTTTATCACACCGGCCGATTCCCACCAAGGCAGGGTGGCCCGAAAAAGAAAAACTTTCACCATCATTCACTCCATCACTGTCTTGCCAGAAGGGTGCTTTACACTACAGTTTTTAAACTGCAACATTAACACCCCTCCTTCAGAGTGCAGGCACTGTACTTCCCATCTCCAGGACTCAAGTCCGGCCTGCCGGTTTCCCTGAATCCCTTCATAAATGTTACTTTGCTCACACTCCAACAGCACGTCAAGTATTAAAAACCATTTGTCTCCATTCACTCCTATCAAACACGCTCACGCATGCCTGCTGGAAGTCCAAGCCCCTCGCACACAAAACCTCCTTTACCCCCTTCCTCCAACCCTTCCTAGGCCGACCCCTACCCCGCCTTCCTTCCACTACAGACTGATACACTCTTGAAGTCATTCTGTTTCGCTCCATTCTCTCTACATGTCCGAACAACCTCAACAACCCTTCCTCAGCCCTCTGGACAACAGTTTTGGTAATCCCGCACCTCCTCCTAACTTCCAAACTACGAATTCTCTGCATTATATTCACACCACACATTGCCCTCAGACATGACATCTCCACTGCCTCCAGCCTTCTCCTCGCTGCAACATTCATCACCCACGCTTCATACCCATATAAGAGCGTTGGTAAAACTATACTCTCATACATTCCCCTCTTTGCCTCCAAGGACAAAGTTCTTTGTCTCCACAGACTCCTAAGTGCACCACTCACTCTTTTTCCCTCATCAATTCTATGATTCACCTCATCTTTCATAGACCCATCCGCTGACACGTCCACTCCCAAATATCTGAATACGTTCACCTCCTCCATACTCTCTCCCTCCAATCTGATATTCAGTCTTTCATCACCCAATCTTTTTGTTATCCTCATAACCTTACTCTTTCCTGTATTCACCTTTAATTTTCTTCTTTTGCACACCCTACCAAATTCATCCACCAATCTCTGCAACTTCTCTTCAGAATCTCCCAAGAGCACAGTGTCATCAGCAAAGAGCAGCTGTAACAACTCCCACTTTGTGTGTGATTCTTTATCTTTTAACTCCACGCCTCTTGCCAAGACCCTCGCATTTACTTCTCTTACAACCCCATCTATAAATATATTAAACAACCACGGTGACATCACACATCCTTGTCTAAGGCCTACTTTTACTGGGAAAAAATTTCCCTCTTTCCTACATACTCTAACTTGAGCCTCACTATCCTCGTAAAAACTCTTCACTGCTTTCAGTAACCTACCTCCTACACCATACACTTGCAACATCTGCCACATTGCCCCCCTATCCACCCTGTCATACGCCTTTTCCAAATCCATAAATGCCACAAAGACCTCTTTAGCCTTATCTAAATACTGTTCACTTATATGTTTCACTGTAAACACCTGGTCCACACACCCCCTACCTTTCCTAAAGCCTCCTTGTTCATCTGCTATCCTATTCTCCGTCTTACTCTTAATTCTTTCAATTATAACTCTACCATACACTTTACCAGGTACACTCAACAGACTTATCCCCCTATAATTTTTGCACTCTCTTTTATCCCCTTTGCCTTTATACAAAGGAACTATGCATGCTCTCTGCCAATCCCTAGGTACCTTACCCTCTTCCATACATTTATTAAATAATTGCACCAACCACTCCAAAACTATATCCCCACCTGCTTTTAACATTTCTATCTTTATCCCATCAATCCCGGCTGCCTTACCCCCTTTCATTTTACCTACTGCCTCACGAACTTCCCCCACACTCACAACTGGCTCTTCCTCACTCCTACAAGATGTTATTCCTCCTTGCCCTATACACGAAATCACAGCTTCCCTATCTTCATCAACATTTAACAATTCCTCAAAATATTCCTTCCATCTTCCCAATACCTCTAACTCTCCATTTAATAACTCTCCTCTCCTATTTTTAACTGACAAATCCATTTGTTCTCTAGGCTTTCTTAACTTGTTAATCTCACTCCAAAACTTTTTCTTATTTTCAACAAAATTTGTTGATAACATCTCACCCACTCTCTCATTTGCTCTCTTTTTACATTGCTTCACCACTCTCTTAACTTCTCTCTTTTTCTCCATATACTCTTCCCTCCTTGCATCACTTCTACTTTGTAAAAACTTCTCATATGCTAACTTTTTCTCCCTTACTACTCTCTTCACATCATCATTCCACCAATCGCTCCTCTTCCCTCCTGCACCCACTTTCCTGTAACCACAAACTTCTGCTGAACACTCTAACACTACATTTTTAAACCTACCCCATACCTCTTCGACCCCATTGCCTATGCTCTCATTAGCCCATCTATCCTCCAATAGCTGTTTATATCTTACCCTAACTGCCTCCTCTTTTAGTTTATAAACCTTCACCTCTCTCTTCCCTGATGCTTCTATTCTCCTTGTATCCCATCTACCTTTTACTCTCAGTGTAGCTACAACTAGAAAGTGATCTGATATATCTGTGGCCCCTCTATAAACATGTACATCCTGAAGTCTACTCAACAGTCTTTTATCTACCAATACATAATCCAACAAACTACTGTCATTTCGCCCTACATCATATCGTGTATACTTATTTATCCTCTTTTTCTTAAAATATGTATTACCTATAACTAAACCCCTTTCTATACAAAGTTCAATCAAAGGGCTCCCATTATCATTTACACCTGGCACCCCAAACTTACCTACCACACCCTCTCTAAAAGTTTCTCCTACTTTAGCATTCAAGTCCCCTACCACAATTACTCTCTCACTTGGTTCAAAGGCTCCTATACATTCACTTAACATCTCCCAAAATCTCTCTCTCTCCTCTGCATTCCTCTCTTCTCGAGGTGCATACACGCTTATTATGACCCACTTCTCGCATCCAACCTTTACTTTAATCCACATAATTCTTGAATTTACACATTCATATTCTCTTTTCTCCTTCCATAACTGATCATTTAACATTACTGCTACCCCTTCCTTTGCTCTAACTCTCTCAGATACTCCAGATTTAATCCCATTTATTTCCCCCCACTGAAACTCTCCTACCCCCTTCAGCTTTGTTTCGCTTAGGGCCAGGACATCCAACTTCTTTTCATTCATAACATCAGCAATCATCTGTTTCTTGTCATCCGCACTACATCCACGCACATTTAAGCAACCCAGTTTTATAAAGTTTTTCTTCTTCTCTTTTTTAGTAATTGTATACAGGAGATGGGGTTACTAGCCCATTGCTCCCGGCATTTTAGTCGCCTCATACGACACGCATGGCTTACGGAGGAAAGATTCTTTTCCACTTCCCCATGGACAATAGGAGAAATAAAAAAGAACAAGAGCTATTTAGAAAAAGGAGAAAAACCTAGATGTATGTATATATATATATGCATGTGCGTGTCTGTGAAGTGTGACCAAAGTGTAAGTATATATATATATATATATATTATATATATATATATATATATATATATATATATATATATATATATATATATATATATATATATATATATATATGCAAAACAACCACTCTGAAAGAATAGAGAAATTCCAAGCGCTTTCGTGACTACTCACATTATCAAGGAACTATGAAAGTAAAGCATACAAGGAAGCTATATAAGGGGTCTGGCCAGCACCTCACTATCAGATCCCACAACGGTTAAACACCTGACGCGCGCCGACCCAACTTGGATAGGTCCTTTGCACAACTCACCCACAAACTATTCTACCCAAGAAAATTTAAAAATTATTATTTGTCCAGTGTATTATTAAATTCTTCACAAATTCTATTAATTATAAATGGATCTAATTTATATAAACCATAGGAAATATTCATATTATTGTCAAAACTGCTTTTTATGAAACAAGATTCAATTATATTCCTGTCGACCATGGACTTGCTTGATACTACTTTCTCAACTTTTTGAAAATCAATTGGATGGTTAAAATCTCTTACATGAATAAATAGAGCATTGGAATCTTGTCCAGTTCTAATGCTATATTTATGTTGTTTTAATCTTAGTTCGAGATTTTTACCAGTTTGACCGTAATAAACTTTATCGCAAATTTTACAAGGAATCTTACAGACACATCCATCAGCATTTTGGGGGGAATTCTTTATCAAAAGTTTTTTTACTGTATCAAGATTTTTGAATACAACTTTAATATTAAAAGTCTTAAGAAGAGAAGGCATATCAACCAAGTTTTCATGGTAAGGGAGAACCAACATATTTTTAGTTGAATAAGGCTGGTTGTCCCTTTTTGGATTATAAAAAGTGTTTCTAGCAACTTTAAAAGATTTATCAATTACATTTCTTGGGTATTTAAAATCATTACCTATTTCATAAATTTTGTATATTTCTTCATCTATGAACTCAGGACTACAAATTCGTAAAGCTCTCAAAAACATTGATGAGAAAACAGACAGTTTGACTCTATCTTGATGAGAGGAATAATAGGTTGCTTAACACAATCCTCCCTAATAGAGCTAAATGGTTCAGATATGTTGATGATATTTTGTGTCTTATGCCCAAAAATGTAGATATACACCATTTCCTTGGAAAATTAAATAGCTTAGCCCATTCTATAAACTTTACTGTTGAGTTTGAAGAAAATAACTCATTGCCTTTTCTAGATGTTTTAATTATAAGGGTAATAATGAATTCAAATTTAAAATTTACAGAAAACCTACAAATAGCTGTTCCTATGTCCACTATTATTCCTCGCATCAAGATAGAGTCAAACTGTCTGTTTTCTCATCAATGTTTTTGAGAGCTTTACGAATTTGTAGTCCTGAGTTCATAGATGAAGAAATATACAAAATTTGTGAATTAAGTAATGATTTAAAATACCCAAGAAATGTAATTGATAAATCTTTTAAAGTTGCTAGAAATACTTTTTACAATCCAAAAAGGGACAACCAGCCTTATTCAAGTAAAAATATGTTGGTTCTCCCTTACCATGAAAACTTGGTTGATATGCATTCTCTTCTTAAGACTTTTAATATTAAAGTTGTATTCAAAAATCTTGATACAGTAAAAAAACTTTTGATAAAGAATTCCCCCCAAAATGCTGATGGATGTGTCTATAAGATTCCTTGTAAAATTTGCGATAAAGTTTATTACGGTCAAACTGGTAAAAATCTCGAACTAAGATTAAAACAACATAAATATAGCATTAGAACTAGACAAGATTCCAATGCTCTATTTATTCATTTAAGAGATTTTAACCATCCAATTGATTATCAAAAAGTTGAGAAAGTAGTATCAAGCAAGTCCATGGTCGACAGGAATATAATTGAATCTTGTTTCATAAAAAGCAGTTTTGACAATAATATGAATATTTCCTTTGGTTTATATAAATTAGATTCATTTATAATTAAGAGAATTTGGGAAGAATTTAATAATACACTGGACAAATAATAATTTTTAAATTTTCTTGGGTAGAATAGTTTGTGGGTGAGTTGTGCAAAGGACCTATCCAAGTTGGGTCGGCGCGCATCAGGTGTTTAACCGTTGTGGGATCTGATAGTGAGGTGCTGGCCAGACACCTTATATAGCTTCCTTGGATGCTTTACTTTCATAGTTCCTTGATAATGTAAGTAGTCACGAAAGCGCTTGGAATTTCTCTATTCTTTCAGAGTGGTTGTTTTGCATATTCTGAAATCACCTGTTTACTGTGATCTTATTGCATATGTATATATATATATATATATATATATATATATATATATATATATATATATATATATATATATATATATATATATATATATATATATATATATATATATATATATATATATATATATATATATATATATATATATATATATATATATATATATATATATATATATATATATATATATATATATATATATATATATACAGATATATATATATATATATATATATATATATATATATATACATATACATATATATATATATATATATATATATATATATATATATATATATATATATGTACATACATATATATATATACATACATACATATATATATATATATATATATATATATATATATATATATATATATATATATATATATATATATATATATATATATATATATATATACATATATATATATATATATATATATATATAATTTTCAAAAATAGGGAGGTGCTGTGTATATTATTGTACCCATGAACAAGTGGTATTGATCAATAACAACAATGTGACTAGTCAAACAGTCGCAGTGTTGTTACGAATCAATACCACTTGATCGTGGTCACAATAATATAAAATACTGCTCGTTGTACTAGTACACCAAACAGGGATTAGAATGAAATTAGACTAGACTCATCCACACCATCGTGTGTGGATGGGTAGCGAGTACAACATCCAGTTCTGATGGATGCCCTACTCTTAAGAGTTATGTGGTCCCATGGATTAAGGCGTCATGAGTTTTCGCCCACCATTAGGCAGGCCAAAGGCACGACCACCACCATCACCACCACCATCACCACCACCATCACCACAACCATCACCACCACCATCACCACCATCACCACCACCACCATCACCATCACCACCATCACCACCACAAACACCATCACCACCACCACCACCATCACCATCACCACCACCATCACCACCACCATCACCACCACCATCACCACCACCATCACCACAACCATCACCACCACCATCACCACCATCACCACCACCACCATCACCATCACCACCATCACCACCACAAACACCATCACCACCACCACCACCATCACCATCACCACCACCATCACCACCACCATCACCACCACCATCACCACCACCATCACCACCACCACCACCATCACCACCACCATCACCACCACCACCATCACCATCACCATCACCACCACCATCACCATCACCACCATCACCACCACCATCACCACCACCATCACCACCACCATCACCACCTCCACCATCACCACCACCATCACCACCACCATCATCACCACCACCATCATCACCACCACCATCACCACCACCAGCACCACCACCATCACCACCACCACCATCACCACCACCATCACCACCACCACCATCACCATCACCACCACCACCATCACCACCACCATCACCACCACCATCACCACCACCATCACCACAACCATCACTACTACCATCACCACCACCACCACCATCACCATCACCATCACCACCACCATCACCATCACCACCACCATCACCATCACCACCACCATCACCACCACCATCACCACCACCATCACCACCACCATCACCACCACCACCACCATCACCACCACCATCACCACCGCCACCATCACCATCACCATCACCACTACCATCATCACCAACACCATCACCACCACCATCACCACCACCATCACCAACACCATCACCACCACCACCATCAACACCGCCATCACCACCACCATCATCACCACCACAATCACCACCACCACCATCACCATTACCATCACCACCACCATCATCACCACTGTTGCAACCCCTGAATGGGTTACAATGATTATTATGTATATATAATGTATATTACCTTTTCATTTAATTTTATATTGCTTATATATGCGATAATAGCTAAATCGTAAATGTATGACTTTATATTATTATTTGACTTTTATATTGTCATTTAGCTTATGTTGTTAGGATGTCCATAAAATGTGCTCAGTTAGTCTTGATTGTCAAACTACTGTAATTATCGCTTGTCGCTCGTTATACTGCCGGCTTCTGAGCTGCAGTTGTCCACGTAGCTATCACGTGATCGAGGGGGGGGTGTCCTCACATCTCGTGAAATTGTCAGTCAGCTGGAGACTCGCTTGGTGGTTGGACAGATTGTCTGTCTCATTATTCTTGTTAGTTCTGTAGAACTTTGTTCACAGAACATTGTATAGACTTTGTGATTTTCGACGTTGTACTGAGGTTGTGTGTCCTATTGACACTCTGAACATCTCAGGTCCTTAGCTATAGCTTCTGACCTAATTTTGTACTGGTTCCTGTGTATTGTCACAGTCACAGTTTTTCCTATGCTGAACGTAGATTCAGTTTTATGGGAGTTTTGTAACTTGTGGAGGATCTGCAGATGGTCCCTACTTAGTGTCGTTATATTATTTCCCAGTTCCTGATTCTGTGTCGCAGTCGCTTGATATTGCATTGCTATTGGGCTTAGCATTCTTTGTTGTTCAAGCAGACTGTTCGGGTTGCCAGTCGGTCAAGAAGTTAGTTTATTTGAGGACTTTGTCAGTCACTTGTTTAAGTCTTATTCGAGTCTTGAGACATAGCTAACTACTTAAGAGCACTTATACGCATACACACACTTGTACATATTTGTAATATCTTATTAAATGTTAATGTACCTGACGGTACTTAAGAATTATAAATGTGTTATGTGCTTTCAGCACAATAATATTGAACTCGAGAGATTGATTTTATTTTGATTGCTGTAATTAATTTAATTTGATAATATACCTCTAGACAACTTACTACTTAATAAATTTATTAAATTTTAATTTCTCTAGTTAGTAGCCTACCAGTTGTAATCCTAAAGCACTATTGAACCATACTGATTTTAATGGATAATTGGACAAGGATACTGACTACTTGTTACGAAAACCCAGTAACAGGCTGGATGCTAGAAGGGCAGTCCTTTCTAGTATTCACTGGAGATCTCTAAGCTTTTAGAATCGCGTTTTTTGTAACAAATGGGGGCCTGTCCGGGAGGCTCTTGATCCAAGGTGTTCGAGAAATTATCCAGTTTGACTTACTAGTAACTCTATGGTCAAACACTTTGAGTACTTTCCTAATCTGAAGACTTTGAGTTTAGTCTTGTACAAAATACCAGGTGGATGTATGTACCTGACTGAGTCTCTTGATCCAAGGAGATGGAAATACTATTTATGAGTTCTAGCTCTAAGACATCCAACACTAAAATTCCTATCAAGATTATAGTTTCCCATAATCACTCTCTCGTAGTACAATTATTTTCGTGATGTATGCCAAAGTGAAACAGTTAATTGATACTCTGACTTTGTCTGAGTTAAGTACATTAAAACTTCAGACTTGTTGGCAAGTAGCCAAATATCTCGGTGTGACGTATAACAGGAATTACACAGCTGAAACTGTCAGAGCATTAATTAAAGATATATTGTTTCCTGCTCATACAGAGATGTCTGATTATGATTCAGATTCAGAAAGTCTAGTGTCACAATTAGTAAGTATGACTCTATTTGATGAAGAAAGAGCAACTAGAGCAGTAGTGAGCCTCGTGTCTGAGCCTAGTGTAGCTCAGTTCTCGCTCACACCTTCCCGCCTCACTGACACTATAGTACAGAGTGTAGCTGGTAGTATGACACAGCCTAATACTAGTACAGTGTATACTACACCTGTATCTACTTATCCTAGACCAGATCTAGACACTCTAGAGACGGCTGGACCAAGTGTCCGACCTAAGGACCGTCCAGACCATGTTAATTTCCCTACTCCTCCATTACCCACTGGTCCTATCTCTCAGGAACAGTTTGAGAGGTTTGAACGCCTCCTTATGTTGCAGACTGCACAAATAGAGGCACAGAGGAGATTGAACGAAGAAGATTTCCAAAGAGAAAATGTTCGTCTGGGAAGACGACAGACTGATAGATCACAGGACACATTTAATGTGCAGAAAGCTGCATCTATGGTTCCTAAGTTTTTTGAAAGTGACTTAGACACATATTTTGATGTGTTTGAGAACCAGGCTCGTGCTATGAACTGGCCACGTAAGCACTGGGCAACATTGCTTCATACTGCTTTGACGGGAAGAGCTCAAACTTGTACGGCTGCTTTACCATTTGCTAAGTACATTAGTTATGACGCTGTCAAACAAACTATTCTAGAGACATATAACTTGTTACCTGTAAGTTATCAAAGAGCATTTCGTACGTTACAACGACGACAAGATCAAACTTGTGTAGAGTTTGCTCGTGAGAAAAAAGTTGCATTTCAGAGGTGGTGTAGAGCTGCTAAATGTAACAACTATGACAGCCTTGTTCAGTTGTTACTACACGAAGAGTTTAACAACTGTATGCCTGCTGACATACAAGAATATCTGATCGATCATACTACCTCAGATATTCTGGAAACTGCAGCATTAGCAGACAATTATGAGATTTCTCACAAACTTGTACGTACTAAAACACAAAGAAACAAGGTAACTAAAAATTGTCCTAGAATTTGGCAAACTAAATCAGCTGCTTATTGCCGGCCTGATGTACCTGCTACTATAACTTCTCGTACCTTTACCAGGAAAGCTCACAATTCTGAATCTGTCTCTGTGGCTAGACAGAAATCTGGTATCGAGAAGAAGAAAGTTAAATGTACCTATTGTAACAGAAAAGGACATACTAGAGAGTATTGCTATAAGTTAGAAAGAGATGCGAGATACAGTCGTGCGGCTGGCGCCCCCACACAAGTCGTATCCTCTTCCGAGCAACAAAGGCACCAAAATCCTAGCAATTCCTCTTATCCTACTGTTTTAGATAATGTTACTCAAGACAGATGACTAGCGTCAGAAAGTGTATCTGACGAAAAGATTCGTTCAGCGATGAGTCCTTACTTTTCGAGAGATAAAGTAGGATTTGACGAATCACATCTAACTGAGATAATTTCTTTCAGA
>NW_027196982.1:0-72269 GCF_038502225.1 Cherax quadricarinatus | reverse complement strand
TGATGGCAAACTTCCTTTCCTCGACGTTCTACTGTGCAGATCTCCCGAAAGTGACAAACTTCTCTTTAAAGTATATAGAAAACCTACCAACAAGGATGATCTTATACACTTTTATTCACACCAAGACACCCGCACTAAGAGAGGAGTCCTCACTGGCTTCTTCTTGAGAGCTCTTCGCATCTCCAGCCCTTGTTTTCTAGAAGAACAGTGCACTTGCATAACACAAGCCTTTACACGTCTTCAGTTCCCAATTTCTTCATCCGAGATTGCAGACTCAAGGCACAAGCTATCCTCAACAAACCGCCCATGGAACAGCCCCCTAAGCAGTTCATAGTACTCCCATGTGGTGATGTTGCCACGAATACTCGCCGGGCACTTGCTATGAGTAACATCAACGTTTCCACCTTAAACACATCATCTATCAAAGACCTCACTACGAAACGCAGCCCCACACCTCTAACTTCTACAGCAGGCGTCTACACTATCCCCTGTGGGTTCTGTCCCAAGAAATATGTAGGCGAGACAGGCAGAGATCTTGCAGTCCGCCTGAATGAGCATCGAAATGCCTCTAACAGAGACGATGTAAGGTACGCCTGTGTCCTCCACAGAGACTCTACGGGGCATTTGATGAACTGGAATGAGACACAACTCGTTCTCACCGAACCAGACCTCAGACGCCGACGGTGCCTAGAAGCCTTACTAATCGCCGTCACCGACACTATAGAACGCAACACTGGAAACTACAAAATTTCAAAAACATTGGCATACATGATACTTAAGCACCACCAACCCAACAACACAGGAGTCACATGATTTCATCGTCTACCCGTCCTCATCATAGGTAGAGGTTGTTTTGATAAGGACCTGCCTCGCATGGGCCAGTAGGCCTTCTATAGTGTTCCTCCATTCTTATGTTCTTATGACATTCCTCAGGTCACGTGCGTCACACCTCACTCTCCGCCTATATATATAATGTCTTTCCACCTCTGTATGTTAGAAGTGATCAAGGTCCCAGGACCGAAACGTTTTCTAATAAATATGTCATAGTGTTTGCTCACGTGTCTTTCTAAACCAACCTGTCAGAGTATCCTCTGTCCTCTATCAAGGCTTTAGAAGCGAGTCGAAAGAAATGTCCCTAGGTACACCGCAGGGAGGAGTTATCAGTCCCATGCTATTAATGTTCTGATTAATGCTTCCCTAAATGCTCTACCTGCCTCACATAAACATAGAGCTATAAGCTATGCTGATAACATCATGATCCAAACAAAAGGGCATAAGAAGATGAGTACCATTCTTAACGAAGTTCAAGCAATTTGTAATCGATTAGGCCTCATAACATCTTCCTCTACAACAAAGATATTGACAAGCTAACGAAATCCCCCACCCATCTATTTGCAGGGTGAAAACATTAGCTACGTTAAAACTTACAGATATCTTGGTGTAGATGTACCCTTTAACAAATCCACTATACCACAACTAAATAAGAAATGCAAAGATAGGCTAAATGCTCTCAAAGCTGTTGCTGGCTACAACCCCAACTACGGTGCTAATGTGAGAATCGTGAGAATGATGTACATTACCTATGTTAGGTCCTTAATTGACTATGCTGCTCCCATGTCGATATTAGCTGGGGAAAGTTCTCTCTGACCCTTGGAGTTAATGCAAAATGAACCTCTCAGAATTATTCTTCTATGTCCCAAATCTACAAAGATTCTTAACATGAGGAAGGAGCTTGGTATTTCTAGTATCAGCGATAGGATTATTAAGATTAATACTGTACTCGGTATTAGAATGTTAATAAATGAACCAGACACTGTCACTATGAAGCTTACTAAATGTCTAGAAGTACAAATAGATCTAAATGGATTGTGAAAACATGCAATTATATTAAGTTTTGTAACCTGCATGAACTGTATCACTGTAGGCAACAAGAGCATTTCACCCCCGCATGGAAGATGTATTCATTTAATATCACATACCTACAAGCCTCATTACTAATAATCCCTTCCTTAAATCATTTGTTAAAGTAACTGCTCAAGAAGAAATTTCTCGCCTAGCTGGTAGTAATGTGGAAAATTGCATTTATCTGTATGTAACTCATTATGTACATAACATTAAATAACAAAGATAATTATTATTTATCAATGTTACATAGACAAGTAGGAATTTGGGACACCTAGGTCGCAAAAATGTCCCCCTTCGATACCTACCACTGTCATATCCACAAGTTGCTCTGGACCTATTAATTACTAATGAAATATGTATAACCAGGAATACTGGCAAATATATAAATTTTGTGGACTGTATATTAAAAATAATAAATGGTTATATATATGCACAATTACATAACAGAAGGAAAATATATCTTAATATCACTCACCAATTTGACTGGAGATTAATATGTCATGTACAGGACCCCCCCTTTTGCCTACATTTATGAAAATTTTACTGACCAGAAATTAAACATAAATTAGACAGCTTATCTGAGGTTCCTGGAGTTGTCCTGTCCTGTCGCCTGATATCTCAAGTTATGCAGGAATGCACATCCAACAATTTCGTCTTCTATTTGAGAGGTGTCAACCCAATTTTAACCTCTAGAGCACGAAAAATTCTTCCCATTACACTAACGCTTCTAGTCCAAATTCAAACAAAATGGCGACTGATCTCCCCAGCTGCAGGTTTCCCATTTTCGATAACATACTTCTTTTAAAAATACAATATAGGGCATCTATTTACCTATAAATTACCGTATTTCCGGAAAATATATACAGTATTTTCCACAAGTAATAAGTTATCACAAGTTATATACACTGATGGATTTAAACAGGAGTCTTCTGGCAGTGCTGCATCTGCTCTTGTTGCCACCTCCCTAGTTAAGAACGATAATAAATTTGTTGATTGAGACACTTAAGCAGCATATGGGAATCTTTATTCAGGAAACGTTTCGCCACACAGTGGCTTCTTCAGTCCAATACAAAGAGGAAGGCGTAAGGAGAGGAGGAGTATGAGGTAATCAGTCCCTCAGCCTGGAGTCGATGTGTTCAGTCCATCAATCTTGTAGAATGTACAGCATAGGGCCGTAGACGTGTCTTATATACTGTAGTGAGGTGAGGTGAAGCAGACTGAGGCGGGGTCATAGTGTGGCGAAACGTTTCCTGAATAAAGATTCCCATATGCTGCCTAAGTGTCTCAATCTTCAACTTGTCGGTTTTTCAAACCATTCATCACAATAAATTTGTTGTGTTAAGCATAAGAATTAACAACTAAGCATCTACATTACAAACTGAATTATTTGCAATCCTAATGGCGCTAAAGCTATCTTAAGACACTAAGCTTGACTTTATCATCAGTACTGATTCTATTTCATCACTAAAGGGTCTTGACTCATATAATGACTCCAACAGCATGCTCATTAGAGAAGCCAGGTATAGATACCAAAAATCCGGGAAAGGGGAATTAATATACAATTGTTGTTGATCCCATCACACATTAGATTACTCCTTCATGATAAAGTTGATATGTTAGCCAAGAAGAGTACCCAGAAGGAGAATGTAGAATATAACTTTGGTATATATGTGGCTAGCATTAGGAATAATATTAGTAGAGAAGTAAATAACGAAAATGAATGTTATAGGAATGCAGTTAGAAGCCTGAGTAGATCTATAACCCACTATGATAACATGAACGTAAATAAGTATGTTTATGGAGCAACTTGCAATGTGAACAGACTGACTGATGTTGTAGTGGCCAGGCTTAGGCTTGTTTACAAGTACTTCTGGCAGTTTGGGAGACACACAGATGATGACCAAACTAAATGCAAATTATGTGATCAGGCCTATGGTCACTGTCTTGAACACTATGTGCTTAATTGTCCACTTATTGAGGAATATAGAGATGGACAGTATAATAACCTATGTGACATGTTCAGATACTTTATTAATGAAAATAAGATACCAGATATACTAAGCAAATTTCCTAAATTTGCTTATTACAGATAAGTGAACTGTAGATATAAATCCAAATGTACACCTGTTAACCCTTTTGGGGCCTAGTTCCTAGGCCTTTTGTGTATCCACATGCTCTTGCGTTACCGTCCACAGGGTGGATATGGGGTGATAAGATAAGATAAGATAGGATTTCGTTCGGATTTTTAACCCCGGAGGGTTAGCCACCCAGGATAACCCAAGAAAGTCAGTGCGTCATCGAGGACTGTCTAACTTATTTCCATTGGGGTCCTCAATCTTGTCCCCCAGGATGCGACCCACACCAGTCGACTAACACCCAGGTACCTATTCGCTGCTAGGTGAACAGGACAATAGTGTAAGGAAACGTATCGAAATGTTTCCACCCGCCGGGAATCGAACCCGGGCCCTCCGTGTGTGAAGCGGGAGCTTTAGCCACCAGGCCACCGGGCCACGATAAACTAGCCACTACGGTGGCAAAATCTAATATAATGTGTTAACCAAGGTTACATACACCGCATGGTGTGTGCTTCTCAGTGTATATAGGCTGAGAGTTTAATGTAATCCTTATTTTGGGAATTAAAGTATAGTATTGTTTACTGGTGTGAACAGGTTGTATACAGCCTTAAAGAGAGAGAGAATTAACTTTATACTTAATGATTAACACTGAGAGTATGTGAGAAAGACACGTAGGTGATTATGAAGACATTTACTATACTATGTTTCGCCCACCAGGGATTTCTTCACTAGACTGAAGAAGTCCCTGGTGGGCGAAACGTATCTTCAATTAATGTCTTGATAATCGCCTAAGTGTCTTTCTCACAGCTTTAATGACTCGCGTAGTTGATAGATATTTAATTGTTACTATGTAACACCAAGACTCCAGTTGGAATAAACCAGATTGTGACTGTGTAAATGGTCCAAGTTGGACCCAGACGTCGTCATAAGCTTCTCTCTCCTATAAATAACAAAAAGGCACAATACCGTGACTGGAACGATACACAAATAACCCACACATAAAAGAGAGAAGCTTGCGACGACGTTTCGGTCCGACTTTGTCAATGGTCCAAGTCGGACCGAAACGTCGTCGTAAGCTTCTCTCTCCTATGTGCGGGTTATCTGTGTATTGATGCAGTCACTGTATTGTGACTTTTTGTTCTTTATAAACCAGATTGCTTAATTTTGCCGGGTATTCCATGTTAATTTCTGCTTAATGTACTGTATATGAACTTTGTAAAAGTATGAACTTCAGTAGGAAACGTAAGTAAAAACTTACCCAATGGAAATAAACCACTGATTTGATTTTTTTTGTGGGGGTGGGGGTAATTATACTAATTAATTTACACACATCATTATTTAAATAAAAATGGATCATACAAAATGTATGTAATTTTAACTAAATAAACTTAATCTAACCTAACCTAAACTAACTTTATTAAGTTATCCTTATCCTAAGTTAACTCTACATGTAAAAAAGTATTATGTACACGATGACCACAGTGGAAATAATCATGAAGTTAATTTAGATAAATGTACACATAAATACAGTTACACAAATTATCATAGATAAGGACCCCAATAAAAATAAGTCACTCTGTCTGACTTTTTTGGGTTATCCCAGGTTCTCTACACATATGCTGCTATGTATGATAATTCTATGTAACTGTATTTGTGTATACCTGAATAAACTTACTTAAGTAACATATGTGTGTAAATTACCTTGAATAACCCAAAAAAAAGGTCAGTGACTTATTTCCACTGGGTTACTTGGTATAATAATTGCACTTATGTGTGCCTGTAAATAAATAAACTAACTTGCTTACCTATTTACCAACTTACTGATTGACTGACATACAGATCCTGTATAAAACCGGCGAGTGTTGAAGGTGCCATTGGAGTGTACCGTACATGTCAAACATTGCCATCTGTTGAGAGGAAAATGAACGAGAATGGTTTGTTTTGGTTGTGGAGTGTTGGGGGCAATAATGTTTCGTGGATCGATTAATGTGTGCTTTATTGATCCTTAAAGTAGGATTACTCGATAGATACCGACTACACTACTCTATGGTAAGTGTTAGGTTGTAAGTGAGGTGAGTGTTGGAGTGTGTGTCATGCAGGTGACATGCTGGAGACAGGTGAACAACCAGTGTAACAGTGTTGACCTTCGAGTCAACATTTCTGACCTGACACCTGAAAATCAGGTTTTCATAAGAATCAAGAAAATTTTATGTTTGTATAAATTGGTATCTGATGGCATATATCTGTATATCTGCCGTCCCAACATATACGAAAATATACCTCTTAACATACCTGTTGCCCCTGATCACCTGTGTATATACCAAGATGTGTGTTTATGAGTTTATATATGCTAAGGGTTTATTTTGAGCGCCATTTTGGGGATAAATGTATTTTTGTTTGGTGGTGAAAAAGGTTACATACAGCATTAACGATACTGGTGTAGTCGATAGGCTTTAAACCCCATTAATTAACCAACCAACCTAGCGACCTTGATGCCAGTGAAGGGCTCGTGATGCAAGGAATTGGAGCTTCCTTCCCATTGCTTGGATCGAATTTCACTGCCTCTCATCCCTAGTCCTCAGGCACTGTATGGACCCCTAAAGGTGTCCTGTTTGCCTGGCGAGAGTTCCGGGGGTCAACGCCCCCGCGGCCCGGTCTGTGACCAGGCCTCCTGTGGCTCAATTGACAACACATTTGCTTCACACTGAGTGTCCGTGGTTCATTTCTTGGCACGGGTGAAACGTTGGGTATGTTTACACTTGCTGCCCTCTTTACCTAGGTGTTAATCGATTTGAGAGTTGCATCCTGGGGGACAAGATTATAGGACCATGATGGTAATAAGACAGACAATCTTTTCTTTCTTCTTTGTTGGGTTCATAAGAGTCACTGACAGCATAAGCTGTATCGAGCCCAGTTTCTCGATGGTACACATGGAAAATTTGTTGCCCAAGGCTGGGTGATGAAAGAAAATGAACAAAAGTTCCTTTGAGATAGAAACTTTAAGTTTCCAATTAGATCCGGCAGACCCCCTTGCCAAGCCCCAACAGAGAGGGACGCCTACACTCCCACTTGAGTTCAGTAACCGACTTCCCACCAAAGACCGTTAAAGAATTTTCCGCAGAGCGGAAAAAAATTGAGCTGGCTACAGTAAGCTGATGTACAGGTGCCCCTCCTGTAGAGTGCCAGGCGGGCAAAATAGATGAGGACAAGCGTCCCAGAGAGAACAGTGGAAATTTGTCACTGATACACAGGTGAGAGAGAGACATCCACACCCGATGAAGACTGGCGCAGAAGTCTAAGACAAACAGTCCTCGATGACATGCTGACTTTCTTGGGTTATCCTGGGTGGCTAACCATCCCGGTGAAAAATCTGAACAAAGCTTATCTTATTGGTTTATCTTTTCCCCCTTCACAATTGTATTGATACTATTCACTTAGCTGTAAGTAGGTATCATTAAGTCAAAGACATAATTCCATTAAGGTGATAAATAACACGCATACAATACCTGGGTATCTTAGTAAAGATACCTAGTACAAATACCCAGGTGTTGCACATGAGTTATTCATTAATAAGTAGGTACCTGAGTATTAAATGACAATTGTGGGTGCATCCTGGGGAAGAGGACCAAAGGACCACAATGGAAATTAGCCACATTACTTGGGTTATCCAGGATTACTAACCATTCAGGTTAATAATCCAATAAAATGTACATATTGTTTTAAAAAAAAAATGCCAGTTCACTCACTCATTTATTAGTTTTATTTAATATGAAGTAGATTAGGATTATGTTAGATATCCTATTTTGATAATTTCATAATTAGTACATAATGCAAGTAATAGCAACAGTTAGGGTATGGAGTAATTGGTGACTAGTTGCTCAGTATGTACTCTATGTCATCTTTATATTCAGCACGCAGTAACACAATAGATGATGATAACAAGTAAAACTTTTTACAGTGGACCCCCGGATTACGTAATTAATCCGTTCCAGAGAGAGTGACTTTTCCCGAATCTGACTTATTCTAAATTAATTTTCCCCATAAAAAATAATGGAAATACAATTAATCCGTTTCAGACACCCAAAAGTATTAAAAGTGTTTTCTACATGAAATATACATTCAACTACACAGAAAACAATGATACATGAAGAAAAAAACTTTAACAACATCACACTTACCTGTATTGAAGACATGGTGATGTATGGAAGATGGAAGGAGGGGAGAGGATGGAGGAGTATACAATTGTTTGGAAGGGGAATCCCCTTCCATAAAGATTTCAGGTACCAAGTCCTTATCCTGGGTTACTTCCCCTTTGTTTTTTAATGCCACTAGGACCACCTTGAGAGTCACTGGACCCCTGTCGCTCAAAAAAAGTGTCCCAGAGAGGTCTGTTTCTGGCGTATATTAGGAATTGTGTTGGGAGACAGGACAAGATAGTCCTTCAGTATGACACTAACATCAGCTCTGCAGCTTATTTATCTAGCACAATTCATCTAATATGATATAATAAACAATATTAATAACATAGAAACAAGATATATATTCTATAATGAATAAAATATGGCATTAAGAATGTCACGAGCGGTGGTGTGTTGCTTGTTGTTGGGTATATAAGGTCCACTGAAAGATAAGCCTTACATAGTGGTGGTGAAGGCAGTGGTGTTAGTTATATATATATATATATATATATATATATATATATATATATATATAATATATATATATATATATATATATATATATATATATATATATATATATACAGTGGACCCCCGGTTAACGATATTTTTTCACTCCAGAAGTATGTTCAGGTGCCAGTACTGACCGAATTTGTTCCCATAAGGAATATTGTGAAGTAGATTAGTCCATTTCAGACCCCCAAACATACACGTACAAACGCACTTACATAAATACACTTACATAATTGGTCGCATTCGGAGGTGATCGTTATGCGGGGGTCCACTGTATATATATATATATTATATATATATATAAATATATATATATATATATATATATATACAGTGGACCCCCGCATAACGATTACCTCCGAATGTGACCAATTATGTAAGTGTATTTATGTAAGTGCGTTTGTACGTGTATGTTTGGGGGTCTGAAATGGACTAATCTACTTCACAATATTTCTTATGGGAACAAATTCGGTCAGTACTGGCACCTGAACATACTTCTGGAGTGAAAAAATATCGTTAACCGGGGGTCCACTGTATATATATATTTATATATATATATATATATATATATTTATATATATATATATATATATATATATATATATATATTTATATATATATATATATATATATATATATATATATATATATATATATATATATATATATATATATATATATATATATATATATATATATATATATATATATATATATATATATATATATATATATATATATATATATATATATATATATATATATATATATATTTTTTTTTTTTTTTTCAACAAGTCGGCCGTCTCCCACCGAGGCAGGGTGACCCAAAAAAGAAAGAAAATCCCCAAAAAGAAAATACTTTCATCATCATTCAACACTTTCACCACACTCACACATTATCACTGTTTTTGCAGAGGTGCTCAGAATACAACAGTTTAGAAGCATATACGTATAAAGATACACAACATATCCCTCCAAACTGCCAATATCCCAAACCCCTCCTTTAAAGTGCAGGCATTGTACTTCCCATTTCCAGGACTCAAGTCCGACTATATGAAAATAACCGGTTTCCCTGAATCCCTTCACTAAATATTACCCTGCTCACACTCCAACAGATCGTCAGGTCCCAAGTACCATTCGTCTCCATTCACTCCTATCTAACACGCTCACGCACGCTTGCTGGAAGTCCAAGCCCCTCGCCCACAAAACCTCCTTTACCCCCTCTCTCCAACCCTTTCGAGGACGACCCCTACCCCGCCTTCCTTCCCCTATAGATTTATATGCTTTCCATGTCATTCTACTTTGATCCATTCTCTCTAAATGACCAAACCACCTCAACAACCCCTCTTCTGCCCTCTGACTAATACTTTTATTAACTCCACACCTTCTCCTAATTTCCACACTCCGAATTTTCTGCATAATATTTACACCACACATTGCCCTTAGACAGGACATCTCCACTGCCTCCAACCGTCTCCTCGCTGCTGCATTTACCACCCAAGCTTCACACCCATATAAGAGTGTTGGTACTACTATACTTTCATACATTCCCTTCTTTGCCTCCATAGATAACGTTTTTTGACTCCACATATACCTCAACGCACCACTCACCTTTTTTCCCTCATCAATTCTATGATTAACCTCATCCTTCATAAATCCATCCGCCGACACGTCAACTCCCAAGTATCTGAAAACATTCACTTCTTCCATACTCCTCCTCCCCAATTTGATATCCAATTTTTCTTTATCTAAATCATTTGATACCCTCATCACCTTACTCTTTTCTATGTTCACTTTCAACTTTCTACCTTTACACACATTCCCAAACTCATCCACTAACCTTTGCAATTTTTCTTTAGAATCTCCCATAAGCACAGTATCATCAGCAAAAAGTAACTGTGTCAATTCCCATTTTGAATTTGATTCCCCATAATTTAATCCCACCCCTCTCCCGAACACCCTAGCATTTACTTCTTTTACAACCCCATCTATAAATATATTAAACAACCATGGTGACATTACACATCCCTGTCTAAGACCTACTTTTACCGGGAAGTAGTCTCCCTCTCTTCTACACACCCTAACCTGAGCCTCACTATCCTCATAAAAACTCTTTACAGCATTTAGTAACTTACCACCTATTCCATATACAGTGGACCCCCGCATAACGATGGCATCGCATAGCGATTTTTCCGCATAACGATTACTTTTATCGCAAAATTTTTGCCGCGCATACCGATTAAAAACCCGCATACCGATTTTCGTCCGAGACGCGTCCAATGTGCCCTCAGCCAGCCTCACATGTGCCGCTCCGTCCCATTGTTTACCAGCCAGCCTCCGCGGTAACATCCAAGCATACACTCGGAATATTTCGTATTATTACAGTGTTTTCGGTGCTGTTTCTGGAAAATAAGTGACCATGGGCCCCAAGAAAGCTTCTAGTGCCAACCCTGTGGTAAAAAGGGTGAGAATTAGTATGGAAATTAAGAAAGATTTTGAAGGGTTTGGGGCTAACCCTGAGAAGCCTATGCCAGTTGTGGAATCCATTGTGCCTACTTCAAAGATTAAGGAAATGTGTGCACAGTGGGTTGAACTGCAAACCTTTATAGATGAAAATCACCCTGACACAGCTGTTGCAAGCCGTGCTGGTGACTATTTCAATGACAATGTTATGGCCCATTTTAGGAAAGTCTTGAAGGAACGGGAGGTACAGAGCTCTATGGACAGATTTGTTGTGCGACAGAGGTCCAGTGACTCTCAAGCTGGTCCTAGTGGCATTAAAAGAAGAAGGGAAGTAACCCCAGAAAAGGACTTGCTACCTCAAGTCCTAATGGAAGGGGATTCCCCTTCTAAACAGTAAGAAGATAATGCTCTCCCCTCCTCCCATCCCATCAATCATCACCAGATCTTCAATAAAAGTAAGTGTCATGTAATTGTGCATGCCTTTTTCAGTTTGTGTGTATTAAAATTAACATTTCATGTGGTAAAAAAAAATTTTTTTCATACTTTTGGGCGTCTTGCACGGATTAATTTTATTTCCATTATTTCTTATGGGGAAAATTCATTCGCATAACGATTATTTCGCATAACGATGAGCCCTCTTGATGAGCCCTCTTGCACGGATTAAAATCGTTAACCGGGGGTCCACTGTACTTGCAACATCTGCCACATTGCTCCTCTATCCACTCTATCATATGCCTTTTCTAAATCCATAAATGCAATAAAAACTTCCCTACCTTTATCTAAATACTGTTCACATATATGCTTCAATGTAAACACTTGATCTACACATCCCCTACCCACTCTGAAACCTCCTTGCTCATCCGCAATCCTACATTCTGTCTTACCTCTAATTCTTTCAATTATAACCCTACCGTACACTTTTCCTGGTATACTCAGTAAACTTATTCCTCTATAATTTTTACAATCTCTTTTGTCCCCTTTCCCTTTATATAAAGGGACTATACATGCTCTCCGCCAATCCCTAGGTACCTTCCCCTCTTTCATACATTTATTAAACAAAAGTACCAACCACTCCAACACTATATCCCCCCCTGCTTTTAACATTTCTGTCATGATCCCATCAGTTCCAGCTGCTTTACCCCCTTTCATTCTACGTAATGCCTCACGTACCTCCCCCACACTTACATTCTGCTCTTCTTCACTCCTAAAAGATGGTATACCTCCCTGGCCAGTGCATGAAATTACCGCCTCCCTTTCTTCCTTAACATTTAAAAGTTCCTCAAAATATTCTCGCCATCTACCTAATACCTCCATCTCCCCATCTACTAACTCCCCTACTCTGTTTTTAACTGACAAATCCATACTTTCCCTAGGCTTTCTTAACTTGTTTAACTCACTCCAAAATTTTTTCTTATTTTCATTAAAATTTCTTGACAGTGCCTCTCCCACTCTATCATCTGCTCTCCTTTTGCACTCTCTCACCACTCTCTTCACCTTTCTTTTACTCTCCATATACTCTGCTCTTCTTATAACACTTCTGCTTTGTAAAAACCTCTCATAAGCTACCTTTTTCTCTTTTATCACACCCTTTACTTCATCATTCCACCAATCACTCCTCTTTCCTCCTGCCCCCACCCTCCTATAACCACAAACTTCTGCCCCACATTCTAATACTGCATTTTTAAAACTATTCCAACCCTCTTCAACCCCCCCACTACTCATCTTTGCACTAGCCCACCTTTCTGCCAATAGTCGCTTATATCTCACCCGAACTTCCTCCTCCCTTAGTTTATACACTTTCACCTCCCTCTTACTTGTTGTTGCCACCTTCCTCTTTTCCCATCTACCTCTTACTCTAACTGTAGCTACAACTAAATAATGATCCGATATATCAGTTGCCCCTCTATAAACATGTACATCCTGGAGCCTACCCATCAACCTTTTATCCACCAATACATAATCTAACAAACTACTTTCATTACGTGCTACATCATACCTTGTATATTTATTTATCCTCTTTTTCATAAAATATGTATTACTTATTACCAAATTTCTTTCTACACATAGCTCAATTAAAGGCTCCCCATTTACATTTACCCCTGGCACCCCAAATTTACCTACTACTCCCTCCATAACATTTTTACCCACTTTAGCATTGAAATCCCCAACCACCATTACTCTCACACTTGATTCAAAACTCCCCACGCATTCACTCAACATTTCCCAAAATCTCTCTCTCTCCTCTACACTTCTCTCTTCTCCAGGTGCATACACGCTTACTATAACCCACTTTTCACATCCAATCTTTATTTTACTCCACATAATCCTTGAATTAATACATTTATAGTCCCTCTTTTCCTGCCATAGCTTATCCTTCAACATTATTGCTACTCCTTCTTTAGCTCTAACTCTATTTGAAACCCCTGACCTAATCCCATTTATTCCTCTCCACTGAAACTCTCCCACCCCCTTCAGCTTTGTTTCACTTAAAGCCAGGACATCCAGCTTCTTCTCATTCATAACATCCACAATCATCTCTTTCTTATCATCTGCACAACATCCACGCACATTCAGACTTCCCACTTTGACAATTTTCTTCTTCTTATTCTTTTTAGTAATCTTTACAGGAAAAGGGGTTACTAGCCCATTGTTCCCGGCATTTTAGTTGACTTTTACAACACGCATGGCTTACGGAGGAAAGATTCTTATTCCACTTCCCCATGGATATAAAAGGAAAAGTAATAAGACCAAGAACTATTAAGATAAAATCAAAGAAAACTCAGATGAGTGTGTATAAATAAATGTGTACATGTATGTGTAGTGTGACCTAAGTGTAAGTAGAAGTAGCAAGACATACCTGTAATCTTGCATATTTATGAGACAGACAAAAGACACCAGCAATCCTACCATCATGTAAAACAATTTCACAGGCTTTCGTTTTACACTCACTTGGCAGGACGGTAGTACCTCCCTGGGTGGTTGCTGTCTACCAACCTACTACAACGATGGCATCGCATAGCGATTTTTCCGCATAACGATTACTTTTATCGCAAAATTTTTGCCCCGCATACCGATTAAAAACCCGCATACCGATTTTCGTCCGAGACGCGTCCAATGTGCCCTCACAGCCTCACATGTGCCGGCCGTCCCATTGTTTACCAGCCAGCCTCCGCGGTAACATCCAAGCATACACTCGGAATATTTCGTATTATTACAGTGTTTTCGGTGCTGTTTCTGGAAAATAAGTGACCATGGGCCCCAAGAAAGCTTCTAGTGCCAACCCTGTGGTAAAAAGGGTGAGAATTAGTATGGAAATTAAGAAAGATTTTGAAGGGTTTGGGGCTAACCCTGAGAAGCCTATGCCAGTTGTGGAATCCATTGTGCCTACTTCAAAGATTAAGGAAATGTGTGCAGAGTGGGTTGAACTGCAAACCTTTATAGATGAAAATCACCCTGACACAGCTGTTGCAAGCCGTGCTTGTGACTATTTCAATGACAATGTTATGGCCTATATATATATATATATATATATATATATATATATATATATATATATATATATATATACAGTGGACCCCCGCATAGCGAACGCCTTGCATAGCGAACAATCCGCATAGCGAACGCTTTGTTCGCTAAAATTTTGCCCCGCATAGTGGACAAAAACCCGCTCAGCGAACTTCGTCCGAGACGCGTCCAATGTGCGCCCTCAGCCAGCCTCACATGTGCCGCCCGTCCCATTGTTTACCAGCCAGCCTCCGCGGTAACATTCAAGCATACACTCGGAATATTTCGTATTATTACAGTGTTTTCGGTGCTGTTTGTGGAAAATAAGTGACCATGGGCCCCAAGAAAGCTTCTAGTGCCAACCCTACACCTCAAAGGGTAAGAATACCCATTGAAATGAAGAAAGAGATCATTGATAAGTATGAAAGTGGAGTACGTATCACCGACCTGGTCAGGTTGTACAAGAAACCAAAATCAACCATCGCTTCTATTGTGGGCAAGAAAACGGCAATCAAGGAAGCTGTTGTTGCCAAAGGTTTAACTGTGTTTTCGAAACAAAGATCGCAAGTGATGGAAGATGTTGAGAGACTCTTATTGGTGTGGATAAATGAAAAACAGCTAGCAGGAGATAGCGTCTCTCAAGCGATCATATGTGAAAAGGCTAGGAAGTTGCATGACGATTTAATTAAAAAAATGCCTGCAACTAGTGATGATGTGAGTGAATTTAAGGCCAGCAAAGGTTGGTTTGAGAGATTTAAGAAGCGTAGTGGCATCCATAGTGTGATACGGCATGGTGAGGCTGCCAGTTCGGACCACAAAGCGGCTGAAAAATATGTGCATGAATTCAAGGAGTACATAGAAACTGAAGGACTGGAACCTGAACAAGTGTTTAATTGTGATGAAACAGGCCTGTTCTGGAAGAAAATGCCAAGCAGGACCTACATTACTCAGGAGGAAAAGGCACTCCCAGGACATAAGCCTATGAAAGACAGGCTTACTTTGTTGATGTGTGCCAATGCTAGTGGTGATTGCAAAGTTAAGCCTTTATTAGTGTATCACTCTGAAACTCCCAGAGCGTTCAGGCAAAAGAATGTCCTCAAGGATAATTTGTGTGTGCTGTGGAGGGCAAACAGTAAGGCATGGGTCACTAGGGAATTTTTCTATAACTGGTTACACCATGCATTTGCCCCCAATGTGAAAGATTACCTAACTGAAAAGAAATTAGACCTTAAGTGCCTCCTGGTGTTAGACAATGCCCCTGGTCATCCTACAGACGTGGCAGAGCGACTTTATGGGGACATGAGCTTCATTAAGGTGAAGTTTTTGCCTCCTAATACCACTCCTCTCCTGCAGCCCATGGACCAGCAGGTCATTTCCAACTTCAAGAAACTGTACACAAAAGCTCTGTTTCAAAAGTGCTTTGAAGTGACCACAGACACTCGATTGACTCTAAAAGAGTTTTGGAAGGATCACTTTAATATCCTCAATTGTGTAAACCTTATAGGTAAGGCTTGGGAGGGAGTGACTAAGAGAACCTTGAACTCTGCTTGGAAGAAACTGTGGCCAGAATGTGTAGACAAAAGGGATTTTGAAGGGTTTGAGGCTAACCCTGAGAGGAGTAGTATACCAGTTGAGGAATCAATTGTGGAATTGGGGAAGTCCTTGGGGTTGGAGGTTAGTGGGGAGGATGTGGAAGAGTTGGTGGAGGAGGACAATGAAGAACTAACCACTGATGAGCTGATAGATCAACTTCAAGAGCAAGAGGCCAGACCTGGGGAAACTGGTTCAAAGGAGGGGAGAGAGAAATTGAAGGAATTGCCTACTTCAAAGATTAAGGAAATGTGTGCAAAATGGCTTGAAGTGCAAACCTTTTTTGATGAAAATCACCCTCACACAGCTATTGCAAGCCGTGCTGGTGACTGTTACAATGACACTGTTGTGAACCACTTTAGACAAATCATAAAGGAACGAGAGGTACAGGCCACTATGGACAGATATGTTGTGCGAAAGAAGTCCAGTGACTCTGAAGCTGGTCCTAGTGGCATTAAAAGAAGAAGGGAAGTAACCCCAGAAAAGGACTTGCTACCTCAAGTCCTAATGGAAGGGGATTCCCCTTCTAAACACTAACACTCTCTCTCCCCTCCTCCCATCCCATCAATCATCACCAGATCTTCAATAAAAGTAAGTGTCATGTAATTGTGCATGCCTTTTTCAGTTTGTGTGTACTAAAATTAACATTTTTTTGTGGTAAAAAAAATTTTTTTTCATACTTTTGGGTGTCTTGCACGGATTAATTTTATTTCCATTATTTCTTATGGGGAAAATTAATTCGCATAGCGAACATTTCGCATAACGACCAGCCCTCTTGCACGGATTAAGTTCGCTATGCGGGGGTCCACTGTATATATATATATATATATATATATATATATATATATAACACGTACAAACGCACTTACATAAATACACTTACATAATTGGTCGCATTCGGAGGTGATCGTTATGCGGGGGTCCACTGTATATATATATATATATATATATATATATATATATATATATATATATATATATATATATATATATATATATATATACACAGCTAGGCAAACAGTGCACTGAGTTGACTTCGTTCTGAAGCTCTCGTTGTTACAATGATGTATTATTATTATTAATTTAGGGAACTGAAGCTCTATCATTACGATTATTATTATTTTTGTTATTATTATTATTAATATATTAATAATTTAGAGAACTTGAGCACATATCCAGTTCCCTACATTAAGAGCCCCTTACCAGCATCAAGGTTCCTTGACACTGGTCAGGGTCTCTTGATCTAGGGAATTGGATATATGCTCTTGTTGACTAAATTAATAATAATGATAGTAATAATAATAATGATAATAATGATAATGACAGAGCTTTAGGGAACAAGCTCTATCATCATTGCAATAATAATAATATTATTGCAATGATGATAGAGCTTGTTCCCTAAATTAATACAGGTCCTCCATCACAAATCTGGCATCATTGGGACCTGTAGTGTGCCGGATTACTGAGTTTGCCGGATTACAGAGTGGTTAGCTCAATTTCAAGGTACTTTTCGTCATGAAAGCAATCAAAATCATGTCTATTTCTGTAATATATCTTCCATTCTATCAAATGAGTCCAAAAAAATGAAAATACAATCATAAAAACCATATGAAAATATACTGCAAAGAGGCGGCTAATGGCTGAGAAGTGAACTCCCATATTTATCGTCCGTCTTTTTTATTTTTGTTGTACGTTAAAAAGCATCTTTCCATCATACATTGCCCAAGTTTCAATGAGATAGCCCAACAAACAACTGAGAAAAAAAAATATTTATTAAAAATCATATATGGCAAGCCCAAGCCAGGTACTGGAATTAAGTCACTGTCTGACTTTTCTGGGTTATCCTAGGTTCTCTATACATACACTGCTATGTATGATATTCTATGTAACTGTATTTGTGTATACCTGAATAAACTTATTTACTTCTAGTCTGTCAACTGAGTGCAAGAAACCGCCCATTCACTTATTTCAACTACCCAATAAAGTTGTCAGAAATTGGCAGTTTGACCGATTTCACACAAATTTCAACAGATGCCAATTTCAAAATAGGGTCCAGAATAAACAATGCAGACATTCCTGGCACTAAAATAACATTTTCTCTGTTCATTAGTCACGGCTAAAGGCCCCTCTTATACATTACTCTTTCTTACCATCTGGAATTTTTATTCACAAAAAAAAAGATTTACTGTTATGCAGACTACTGCATTATTGTAATAATTGGAGTTTGGACTGGCAGGCGGACAGGTATTTAGCGGTGACGTCATTTGTTTACTCTCGAGATTCGCTAAAGAACATTTTCGCTACTGTGAGCACAATTTCAAGGTACTTTTCGTCATGAAAGCAATGAAAATCATATCTATTTCTTTAATATATCTTTCATTCTATCAAATGAGACCGAAAAAATGAGAATATAACCATGAAAACATACAAAAATATACCGCTAAGCGGCCGCTAATGGCTGAGAAGTGAACTCCGCCATTTATGGGGCAAACTCTTCCGCACAACCAATTACAGTTGGTGTCCCACAGGGAAGTGTCCTTGGCCCTCTTCTCTTTCTCCTATACATAAATGACCTACCAAATGCTTCGCAATTACTCAAACCCACACTATTTGCAGATGACACTACATATGTCTTCTCTCACCCGAGCCCAGTCATGCTAGCCAATACTGTAAATACCGAATTACAGAAAATATCTACCTGGATGAGGACTAACAAACTTACACTAAACATTGACAAAAACCTACTTCATTCAGTTTGGTAACAGAGCTACAGATGTCCCTCTTAACATAATGATAAACGGATCACCTATCACAAAGCTAACAGAGGGAAAATTCTTAGGAATCCACCTTGATAATAGACTCAAATTTCATACACATATACAACAAATTTCTAAGAAAATTTCCAAGACCGTAGGCATACTATCAAAGATACGGTACTATGTTCCACAGTCAGCCCTCCTGGCCCTATATCACTCTCTTATTTACCCCTATCTCACCTTTGGAATTTGTGCATGGGGCTCAACAACAATTAACCATCTCAGACCACTAATTACCCAACAAAAGGCTGCAGTCAGAATGATGATAAATTCCCACTACAGGCAGCACACTCCACCAATATTCAAAACACTAAACCTACTCACCATACAAAACATCCATACTTATTACTGCACCTATTACATACATAGAAAACTTAACTCTGATATTAACCCTCCCCTCAAACATCTCCTTACCAACCTCAACAGAACACATGACCATAACACAAGGCACAGATCACTCTTTGATGTTCCTCGTGTCCATCTCACACTATGCAAAAACTCAATGCACATAAAAGGCCCTAAAATCTGGAATTCATTACCTGTAAATATAAAAGAAACACTACCTGTTTATAAATTCAAGTCTCTTCTCAAAGATCACTTACTCACCCAAAACCAAATAAATACTGAATAACTGAACCTTATAAATTGTTTATCTTAAATGTTTCTCACAATTATATCACATAAATGTTAAACCTAAGACCCAATCTAACTTTGTTATCTTTTAAATACACTACCTAACAGATTACTCCATTCTACTGAATGTACAGCAGTGCATGCAACCATATGACCTGTCTTTGTAATACTCATTTGTGCTTTATTGTTATCTGTTTACAATAATGTTTTATCACTGATTATATCATTGCTTAGTTAATCTTAAGTTAATTTTAAGCCAGCCCGTAATGCTATGCATACAAGTGGCTTTGGCATGCTGCTCTTACCTGTATTTTTTTGTACCTCTGTATGTATGTTCAAATTATAAAATAAATAAAATAAATAAATAAATAAATAAATTTCTTTCATTTTTGGTCTAGGTTAAGAAGTGTCTTTCCATCATACATTGCCCAAGTTTGAATAAGATAACCCAACAAACAACCGAGAAAATAATAATAATATAATAATAATAATAATAATACGTAATAATATCTTTACTACACGTACATGTACAAGGTACACAGGCCTAGCTGACATCAGTGACATACTACTGTATAGAAAGCTGCTTGTTATGCTGAGTATTTCAAGAAAATTAGGTCAGTGTCCCAGGATAACACCCACACTAGTCGGCTAACACCCAGGTACCCATTTACTGATGGGTAAACATGGACAACAGGCGTAAAGAAACACACCTAATGTTTCAACCCTGGCTGGGAATCGAATATTTACCAAAAATCATATATGGCTAACCCAAGCCAGGTACTAAAAATAAGCCACGTTGACTTTTTTGTGTTATCCTAGGTTCTCTACACACATGCTGCTATGTGTGATAATCTATATAGAGAAAATAACTTTTGTTTCAGGTTTATGGTGCAGTATGAGTGTATATGATTGTTAGCCCTGGGATAGGGATAGGAGAATGGTACTTGTATACCATATCCTCTTCATACCTCCGTCGAACTGCTCGGTGTTATGCCAAATATTATTTATTCTGGAGTATTTAACATGTTATTTATATTGTTTATTATGTCATATTAGATCAATTGTGATAGGCAAATAAGCTGTAGTGTTGATATTAGTGTAATAATAAAGCATATTCTCCTGCTTTATGAGACTGAGTTCATGGCAACCGACAGTGGCTTCAAAGCCACCTTATCTTTATTGGATAATGTACTGTGTAGGTGCTTTTCTTTTATTCATTGGAACCATGGCTAGGGCTAAAAGTAAGCAGGTTAAAACAATAAATGGAGAAAAAGAAATTGAAATGACTTATGCAGCAAGTAGCGCCACCAAACAGTACCAGCAGGTTGGTGTGGCGACCCTGGAAATTTGAAATTATGCTAGCTAAAATTAGTGCCGAATAACTGGAGGAACCGAATAACTAATTGCCAGATTTGTGATGGTGGACCTGTAGTAATAATAACAATAATTATTATAACAATAAAGCTTCAGTTCCCAAAATTATCAATAATAATAATTATTATTATTATTTTACAATAACGATAGAGCTTCAATTCCCCAAATTAATAATAATAATAATGTACATAATACGTACATAATAATAATTCAGAATCCTGCCGCTGGTTGGCGCAGCTGATGTTTACATCGCTGTCGAAGCGAGAAGAAAAAGATGATGATTTCCATGAAATTAACGCATGAAATCATAGATAAACATATGCAAGGTGCATGAGTTGTGGCTTTAGCCAGACAATACCAGCGCAGTACATCTACTATATGTACCCCTCAAGGAAGGTTCCTTGATGTTGGTGAGAGGCTCTTGATTTAGGGAATTGGGTCTGTGCTCCAGTTCTCCGAATTAAGCCTGAATGCCTTCCACATCCCCCCCAGGCACTGTATAATCCTCCGGGTTTAGCGCTTCCTCTTGATTATAATAATAATTTACTATATGTACGACATTAAAGCAGCAGGATTCGTTAAAGGCTATAGTGCCAGCCAAGGGCGTTACAATAACGTCTAAGCTGCGAACCTCTGTCCATGAAAAAATGGAGAAGTTGCTGCTGACGTGGTTGAGAGAGAAGCAGCTCGCAGGAGATACCGTATCAGTTATGTTCAGTGATTAAACAAAACAAATTGTATCATTTATGTTCAGTGTGTAAGTACATATACACTTTATATAAACAGTTTATTATATCTTTACATTCTGTAGTATATTATAATTTATTATGTGTTTATATACGATATTTTCAGTGTTTTCCTTAGAAAAATAGTGATCTATTTCAGTTAGCCTCAAAAATACTCTGTTTTCTCTTACAACAAGAGCACGGGAAGATACTCTCAGTATATACACACAGGAAATGGTGGACATATTTGCCGCTGCCTCTTCCACTGTATTATGGCCTATTTTATTAATTCTAGAGTATTATCATGTTTCTGTGTTAATTATATTGTTTATTATGTCATATTAGATGAATTGTGATAGACAAATAAGCCGTATAGTTGATAATAGCATCATATTCAAGTGTTTTTTTCTTGGCTCTCCTGAGTTCAGGAACGGATTAATGGATTTTCAGTTAATTTAAACGAAGAATATTAATTTGATATACGAGTAAATTGAGTTATGAGCTAGCTCCTGGAACAGATTAAACTCGTAAGTCAAGGTTCCACTGTGTGTGTGTGTGTGTGTACTCACCTATTTGTATTCACCTATTTGTGGTTGCAGGGGTTGAGTCATAGCTCCTGGCCCTGCCTCTTCGCTGATTGCAACTAGGTCCTCTCTCTCCCTGCCCCATGAGCTTTATCATACCTCGCCTTAAAACTATGTATGGTTCCCACCTCCACTACGTCGCTTTCTAGGCTTCCACAGCCTGATAACTCTATAACTGAAGAAATACTTCCTAAAATCCCTTTGATTCATCTGAGTCTTCAACTTCCAATTGTGACCCCTTGTTTCTGTGTCCCTTCTCTGGAACATCCCGTCTTTGTCCACCTTGTCTATTCCGCGCAGTATTTTATATGTCGTTATCATGTCTCCCCTGACCTTCCTGTCCTCCAGTGTCGTCAGGCCGATTTCCCTCAACCTTTCTTCGTAGGACAATCCCCGTAGCTCTGGGACTAGTCTTCTTGCAAACCTTTGCACTTTCTCTAATTTGTTGACGTTGATAAATTAGACACATGTGCAACTCTTTGGTATCTTTATTGAGGAAACGTTTCGCCACACAGTGGCTTCATCAGTCCATACAAAGGAGAATCTTGAAGAATAGGAGGAGAATGAGGTAATCAGTCCCTCAACCTTGAGTCGATGTGGTCAGTCCATCAATCTTGAATAGAATACGGCATACGTGCGGAGAAGGAGCTTATAAACCGTTTGCAGGAGAGGTGCGGCAGTCATAGGTGGCGTCACACTTGTTCAATGTGGAAGTAGGTCGTGCCCAAGAATTAGGCAAGTGAAGAATTCCCAAGTATTAAGATCCCAAGAAGTTGCAGTGTCTGACAGGTTTGTAGATGAATGGTTTAGAGAACCGACATGTTGATAAATTAGACACATGTGCAACTCTTGGGTATCTTTATTGAGGAAACGTTTCGCTACACAGTGGCTTCATCAGTCCATACAAAGGAGAATCTTGAAGAACAGGAGGAGAATGAGGTAATCAGTCCCTCAACCTTGAGTCGATGTGGTCAGTCCATCAATCTTGAAAAGAATACGGCATACGTGCGGAGAAGGAGCTTATAAACCGTTTGCCGGAGAGGTGCAGCAGTCATAGGTGGCATCACACTTGTTCAATGTGGAATTAGGTCGTGCCCAAGAATTAGGCAAGTGAAGAATTCCCAAGTATTAAGATCCCAAGAAGTTCACTGTGTCTGACAGGTTTGTAGATGAATGGTTCAGAGAACCGACATGTTGATAAATTAGACACATGTGCAACTCTTGGGTATCTTTATTGAGGAAACGTTTCGCCACACAGTGGCTTCATTCTCTTCCTGTTCTTCAAGATTCTCCTTATATATATACATATATATATATACATATATATATACATATATATATATATACAGGAGGGCCCCGCTTTACGGCGTTTCACTTTACGGCGTTCCGCTAATACGGTCATTTCAAATTATGACCAAAACTCGCTATACGGCTCCCCCCACCTGACTTTCTAATACGGTCACCGCGCCCCACCTTGTTTGTTTACATTCTTCGTGAGCTCAGTAAGCACTAAGTCTCTCCATTTTGTCTGGAAACTCCAAAATTTCAAATGTTTTTAAAAGTTATTTCATATTTTATATATACTCTGATAATTATACTTATGTATACCTGTACTTAAATAAACTTACATACTGTGCTGGCATGCAGGTACACATTAAAATCAGTAAGAGTGTCTTATGTCTCCAGACGTCATATTAGTAATGATAATAATAATCATCGAGTCTCATTTAAATGTCGTATATTACGTTAAATACACATTTTCATTAATCCATCTATGATATTTTTTCAAAATTATATAATAAACACGATACATAACATAAAAAGATGATAAATACACCCCACAATAGAATAAATAAACATAAATATGAGATGTGGTAGCAGACGACTTGCACAAGTGACGCCATATTAGAAATGCTAATAATAATAATAATAATCACCGAGTCTCATTAAATGTTGTATATTACGTTAATATACACATTTTCATTAATCCATCCATGATATTTTTTTCAAAATTATATAATAAACACGATACATAACATAAAAAGATGATAAATACACCCTACAATAGAATAAATAAACATAAATATGAGATGTGGTAGCCAGATAACTTGTACAAGTGATGCCAAGAATAACATTTTCTCTAATCTAACATAAGAGAAAATGTGTTACTGGGGGTAACTGTAGAAAATTATTCCTTTCGTATGTATGTAAGTAAGTTTATTCAGGTATACACAAATACAGTTACATAGATTATCATACATAACAACATATGTGTAGAGAACCTAGGATAACCCAAAAAAGTCAGAGTGACTTATTTCCATTGCCTTCACTCAGAGCATCATTTCTTCTCAAAATGATGTTACATGAGAATGGGAGTGTTCTTCTTTATTTATTCTACCGTATCAATGTAGAGACAACCTGTACACAATGTAACTTGTACACAAACCAGACGTGTACACTTCGTTTACAAAACTTACCTTCGCCTGGTTTGTTTACATAACTCTGCGCCTGTCCTCTCTCATGCACTCATTCTTTCTCTCTCTCATTTATTCGTTTTATCTCATTTACTTACTCCTGACCCTACATTAAGACTACAAATATTTTAAGGTAAGTAATGAGTGAACTGTATATACATTTTATCGCTCTGGGATGCTTAAATGTAATAGAATATTATGTGTAGGTGGGTTGGCCTGGTATGGTAGCCCGGCTGACTACCATACATACCACACTTGATTTTTTACAATAAATACTACTCATCTCACCCTATATTTTAAGGTAAGTAATGAGTGAACTGTATATACATTTTATCGCTCTGGGATGCTTAAATATCATAGAATTGTATGTGTGGGTGGGGTGGCCTGGTATGGTAGCCTGGCTGACTACCATACATACCACACTTGATTTCTTACAATAAATACTACTTGTCTCACCCTAGATTAAGACTATAAATATTTTAAGGTAAGTAATGAGTGCACTATGTGTGTATTGTACTTTTTTATTGTTTTTTGATGCCTGGTTCTATTGCTAACTTAATATATGTTAGTGTAAACTTGTTATCTAGTGTTTGTATGCATTTGTAAGTGGAAAAAAAGGGTGTTCCACTTTACGGCGGTTTCCGCTTTACGGCGGTAGCCTGGAACCTAACCAGCCGTATAAGTGGGGCCTTCCTGTATATATATATATATATATATAATCTACTTCACAATATTCCTTATGGGAACAAATTCGGTCAGTACTGGCACCTGAACATACTTCTGGAGTGAAAAAATATCGTTAACCGGGGGTCCACTGTATATATATATATATATATATATATATATATATATATATATATATATATATATATATATATATATATATATATATATATATAGGGTTTGCTACTATCCACGGTTTTAGTATCTATTTTGGGTCCTTGGAATATATCCCCTGCAGATACGGGAGTCCTACTGTATACATAAATGTACATGCTCCTTTGACTTAATGGACTAATAAGGGAAAGGGGGTTTCTGTCCGTTAAAGCTGAATGTCCGTTGAGTCCATATAATGAGATGTTTTTTCACTTTTGTTAAAGTAACAAACAATTCTGGATGTAATATGCTTCATCCACTAAATCCAAAAATCAAATAAATACTACTTACCAACAAGAGTCTTCAATAAAGGTATATAATGTTCATTTATCATTAAAATTAGTCATTTGCAATATTTCTCATTGTTTTCTGTATGTAAAACTATAGTTATTCTCTATAAGATGTATTTTTTGTTAATAATACGGATTAATTGGATTTAAATTATTTCTCATGGGAAATATTACATACTTCGGTATTCATCCATTTCAGATTTTGGCTGACCTTCTGAAACAGATTAATTACGAAAACCAAGGGTCTACTTAATGCAGTGAAACTTTGATTTAATGGACTAATAGAAGGGAGAGTGCGCTGGGTAATGTCCAATGTCCAGTAACTCTGAATGATGAGGTTGTTTTTCTGTTATTGTTACCATACCAGACAGTTGTGTAAGAAATGAACTTTGTTAAATCCAAAATCAGTTTACCCAGTGGACTGCAACAATAATGAACATTTTGTGAAACATCAGACTTTGCCCTTCAAATCTACAATCAATATACCTAGTGGACATTAACAAAAACTGATAATTTTAGAAAAAAACAGACTTGTAAAGATAATGGAATTTGTCCATTAAATCCAAAATTCAATTGATCTGTTATATCAGGGTTTTATTGTACACCCACTATGCGATGTACTGTACACATGCACTCCAGAAAAATAGAATTATGTCCTGGCATAATATTATTTATTGACATTGTTAGTAAATATTTTTTTGTATTTTTTTCAAATTGTTTGTTTAAGAGTTTTGAAGGTATGTTTCCTTTGTTTGGGTTGAAAAGCCAGTCATAATAATAAACAAGCTTAACTCAAGAATGCTAAGTTATTCACTGTAGCTTATTTTCATTGGGATCTTTTAAGGGTGATCCCAGGATGTGACCCACAGCAGTTGACTAGCAATCAGGTACTATATCTAGAAATGAAAAAAAAAAAAAGCCCACTTGAAGACATACTGTAAGTAAAATAGTAATATCCAGCTGAAAGATACATCCATCACTTATCTTTATAACTTAACGTGGGTTCTGCCATATCCATTGCCTAGTCCTCATTACACTACCTGGGTATAATATACTAGGTGAACAGGGGCAGCAAGTGTTAAAAGACTTACCCACATGTCATACTCTGGTCAGAAGACTTTATGGTTGTGAAGCAACAGTGCTACCACCGGTTACTTCCCTGTCAGTTTCATTTTATAGGCATGCCAAAGTTTTAAGTGTTATTCTAATACTGTACCATGTTGCATTAAACAAGGAATTATTCCACTTTTTCCTATATGATCTCTGCTTCAATCAGTTACTTGGGTTTCAAATATTTCTAGAAGAAAAGGAAGACCATTGAAATGCCTTGGCATGATAGTGACTATCTTTGTACTTAGCAAATCAAAATTGTAATTACACATTATAACCTTTACAAAGAAATAAATTTTACTTTACTTTACTAATGATCCAAGAAAGCTAAGCAGTGTGGCCTTTTTTTTTTTTTAAGCCCTCTCTTAGGATGCATTTCACATCAGTAGACTAAATATCTATTTACTGCTATGTACTAAGGGAAACAGGTGTTAGGTAGAATTAATCATATGTTCTGCCTCACCCAGGGTACAGTAGTACTTGCAGTTGTGAGCCAGATGTGCTACTCATGTACTACCAAGTAAGATGTGGAAAAGTCTTGCCGTTGTCTATTTTCCCTCTAAATACAAAGCAATTAAAACAGTTTATTTAATATATATCTCTGTATTATGTGTTTTGAATTGAGAGGTGAAGGTTTATAAACTAAAAGAGGAGGCAGTTAGGGTAAGATATAAACAGCTATTGGAGGATAGATGGGCTAATGAGAGCATAGGCAATGGGGTCGAAGAGGTATGGGGTAGGTTTAAAAATGTAGTGTTAGAGTGTTCAGCAGAAGTTTGTGGTTACAGGAAAGTGGGTGCGGGAGGGAAGAGGAGCGATTGGTGGAATGATGATGTAAAGAGAGTAGTAAGGGAGAAAAAGTTAGCATATGAGAAGTTTTTACAAAGTAGAAGTGATGCAAGGAGGGAAGAGTATATGGAGAAAAAGAGAGAGGTTAAGAGAGTGGTGAAGCAATGTAAAAAGAGAGCAAATGAGAGAGTGGGTGAGATGTTATCAACAAATTTTGTTGAAAATAAGAAAAAGTTTTGGAGTGAGATTAACAAGTTAAGGAAGCCTAGAGAACAAATGGATTTGTCAGTTAAAAATAGGAGAGGAGAGTTATTAAATGGAGAGTTAGAGGTATTGGGAAGATGGAGGGAATATTTTGAGGAATTGTTAAATGTTGATGAAGATAGGGAAGCTGTGATTTCGTGTATAGGGCAAGGAGGAATAACATCTTGTAGGAGTGAGGAAGAGCCAGTTGTGAGTGTGGGGGAAGTTCGTGAGGCAGTAGGTAAAATGAAAGGGGGTAAGGCAGCCGGGATTGATGGGATAAAGATAGAAATGTTAAAAGCAGGTGGGGATATAGTTTTGGAGTGGTTGGTGCAATTATTTAATAAATGTATGGAAGAGGGTAAGGTACCTAGGGATTGGCAGAGAGCATGCATAGTTCCTTTGTATAAAGGCAAAGGGGACAAAAGAGAGTGCAAAAATTATAGGGGGATAAGTCTGTTGAGTATACCTGGTAAAGTGTATGGTAGAGTTATTATTGAAAGAATTAAGAGTAAGACGGAGAATAGGATAGCAGATGAACAAGGAGGCTTTAGGAAAGGTAGGGGGTGTGTGGACCAGGTGTTTACAGTGAAACATATAAGTGAACAGTATTTAGATAAGGCTAAAGAGGTCTTTGTGGCATTTATGGATTTGGAAAAGGCGTATGACAGGGTGGATAGGGGGGCAATGTGGCAGATGTTGCAGGTGTATGGTGTAGGAGGTAGGTTACTGAAAGCAGTGAAGAGTTTTTACGAGGATAGTGAGGCTCAAGTTAGAGTATGTAGGAAAGAGGGAAATTATTTCCCAGTAAAAGTAGGCCTTAGACAAGGATGTGTGATGTCACCGTGGTTGTTTAATATATTTATAGATGGGGTTGTAAGAGAAGTAAATGCGAGGGTCTTGGCAAGAGGCGTGGAGTTAAAAGATAAAGAATCACACATAAAGTGGGAGTTGTCACAGTTGCTCTTTGCTGATGACACTGTGCTCTTGGGAGATTCTGAAGAGAAGTTGCAGAGATTGGTGGATGAATTTGGTAGGGTGTGCAAAAGAAGAAAATTAAAAGTGAATACAGGAAAGAGTAAGGTTATGAGGATAACAAAAAGATTAGGTGATGAAAGATTGGATATCAGATTGGAGGGAGAGAGTATGGAGGAGGTGAATGTATTCAGATATTTGGGAGTGGACGTGTCAGCGGATGGGTCTATGAAAGATGAGGTGAATCATAGAATTGATGAGGGGAAAAGGGTGAGTGGTGCACTTAGGAGTCTGTGGAGACAAAGAACTTTGTCCTTGGAGGCAAAGAGGGGAATGTATGAGAGTATAGTTTTACCAACGCTCTTATATGGGTGTGAAGCATGGGTGATGAATGTTGCAGCGAGGAGAAGGCTGGAGGCAGTGGAGATGTCATGTCTGAGGGCAATGTGTGGTGTGAATATAATGCAGAGAATTCGTAGTTTGGAAGTTAGGAGGAGGTGCGGGATTACCAAAACTGTTGTCCAGAGGGCTGAGGAAGGGTTGTTGAGGTGGTTCGGACATGTAGAGAGAATGGAGCGAAACAGAATGACTTCAAGAGTGTATCAGTCTGTAGTGGAAGGAAGGCGGGGTAGGGGTCGGCCTAGGAAAGGTTGGAGGGAGGGGGTAAAGGAGGTTTTGTGTGCGAGGGGCTTGGACTTCCAGCAGGCATGCGTGAGCGTGTTTGATAGGAGTGAATGGAGACAAATGGTTTTTAATACTTGACGTGCTGTTGGAGTGTGAGCAAAGTAACATTTATGAAGGGGTTCAGGGAAACCGGCAGGCCGGACTTGAGTCCTGGAGATGGGAAGTACAGTGCCTGCACTCTGAAGGAGGGGTGTTAATGTTGCAGTTTAAAAACTGTAGTGTAAAGCACCCTTCTGGCAAGACAGTGATGGAGTGAATGATGGTGAAAGTTTTTCTTTTTCGGGCCACCCTGCCTTGGTGGGAATCGGCCAGTGTGATAATAATAAAAAACCAGATACACTTTAATTTATAAATAAAAATATTAACATTTTAACCCTTTCAGGGTTTCGGACGTACTAGTACGGCTTACGCACCAGGGTTTTTAACGTACTAGTACACCTAAATTCTAGTGCCCTCAAATCTAGTGAGAGACAGCTGGTAGGCCTACATATGAAAGAATGGGTCTATGTGGTCAGTGTGAGCAGTATAAAAAAAAATCCTGCAGCACAAAGTGCGCAATGAGAAAAAAAAAACTTTGACCGTGTTTTTGGATTAAAACAGCGACTTTGCACTGTATTTTCGTATGGTATTTATTGTTGTATTCTAGTTTTCCTGGTCTCATTTTATAGAATGGAAGACATATTACAGAAATTGAGATGATTTTGACTGGTTTTACAATGAAAAGTACCTTGAAATTGAGCTCAAAGTAGCAGAAATGTTCGATTTTTACCAAAGTTCAAAAGTAAACAAATCATGCCAAGCGTCCAATACATATCAACTGGTGAGTCTAATATTCTTTCACAAGTGCGCTGATATTATTTATACCATTTCTACACTAATGCAGTGGTCTGCATAACAGTAAATCTTCTATTTTTTGTGAGAATAAAAATTCAAAGTGGAAAGCAAAAGAATGTAAGAGGGGCGTGGGAACGTGACTAATGAACAGAGGAAATGTTATTTTAGTGCCAGGAATGTCTTTCTTGTTTATTCTGGACCCTATTTGGAAATTGGCATCTTTTGAAATTTGTGTGAAATTGGCAAAATTGCTAAATTCTGACCACTGTATTGGATAGTTGAAATCGGTAAATGGGTGGTTTCTTGTACTCATTCGATAGAAAAAATGGAGTTCTAGCGAAATAGTTATGATTTTTGTCGACTAGTACACTGGAATTGGCCGAAAATAGGGCTCAAAGTGGGCAAAATCGCCGATGCGTAAACATCATCGAGACCGCTAACTTCGCGAGAGCATAATTCCGTAAGTTTTCCATCAAATTTCATACTTTTGGTGTCATTATGATCGGGAAAAGATTCTCTATCTTTTCATAAGAAAAAATTATTTTTTTTTTTTTTTTTTGAAATTTGGGGGACCCTGAGAACAAGGCTCTGAGAGGGCCTGTGGACCCTGAAAGGGTTAATTGCCAACATTTTGTATATTAGCCAGTAATTAAGATTATTTTTGGGTAGCATTAGTTAAAAGGACCTGAACTATGGGCCAAGCAGGCCTGCTGCATCCCTAAACATTGTAAGGCTTATTTCTTGTAGTGTTTTATAAAATAGGGCACTACAGTGGACCCCCATTACGAACGCATCACGTTACGTTATCCGCCAGAAGCATAACGCAATAAAAAAACTGGTTATGTGATTCATCTGGAGAGTCCCACGTGTGGCCTCAGCGCCAGTGTTCAAAGCCAGCCAGTGCAGTCTCATCTATGGATTAAAAACAGAGTTGGGGAGTTAGTAGATGGGGTGAGGGAGGTATTAGGTAGATGGCGAGAATATTTTGAGGAACTTTTAAATGTTGAGGAAGAAAGGGAGGCGGTAATTTCATGCACTGGCCAGGGAGGTATACCATCTTTTAGGAGTGAAGAAGAGCAGAATGTAAGTGTGGTGGAGGTACGTGAGGCATTACGTAGAATGAAAGGGGGTAAAGCAGCTGGAACTGATGGGATCATGACAGAAATGTTAAAAGCAGGGGGGGATATAGTGTTGGAGTGGTTGGTACTTTTGTTTAATAAATGTATGAAAGAGGGGAAGGTACCTAGGGATTGGCGGAGAGCATGTATAGTCCCTTTATATAAAGGGAAAGGGGACAAAAGAGATTGTAAAAATTATAGAGGAATAAGTTTACTGAGTATACCAGGAAAAGTATACGGTAGGGTTATAATTGAAAGAATTAGAGGTAAGACAGAATGTAGGATTGCGGATGAGCAAGGAGGCTTCAGAGTGGGTAGGGGATGTGTAGATCAAGTGTTTACATTGAAGCATATATGTGAACAGTATTTAGATAAAGGTAGGGAAGTTTTTATTGCATTTATGGATTTAGAAAAGGCATATGATAGAGTGGATAGAGGAGCAATGTGGCAGATGTTGCAAGTATATGGAATAGGTGGTAAGTTACTAAATGCTGTAAAGAGCTTTTATGAGGATAGTGAGGCTCAGGTTAGGGTGTGTAGAAGAGAGGGAGAATACTTCCCGGTAAAAGTAGGTCTTAGACAGGGATGTGTAATGTCACCATGGTTGTTTAATATATTTATAGATGGGGTTGTAAAAGAAGTAAATGCTAGGGTGTTCGGGAGAGGGGTGGGATTAAATTATGGGGAATCAAATTCAAAATGGGAATTGACACAGTTACTTTTTGCTGATGATACTGTGCTTATGGGAGATTCTAAAGAAAAATTGCAAAGGTTAGTGGATGAGTTTGAGAATGTGTGTAAAGGTAGAAAGTTGAAAGTGAACATAGAAAAGAGTAAGGTGATGAGGGTATCAAATGATTTAGATAAAGAAAAATTGGATATCAAATTGGGGAGGAGGAGTATGGAAGAAGTGAATGTTTTCAGATACTTGGGAGTTGACGTGTCGGCGGATGGATTTATGAAGGATGAGGTTAATCATAGAATTGATGAGGGAAAAAAGGTGAGTGGTGCGTTGAGGTATATGTGGAGTCAAAAAACGTTATCTATGGAGGCAAAGAAGGGAATGTATGAAAGTATAGTAGTACCAACACTCTTATATGGATGTGAAGCTTGGGTGGTAAATGCAGCAGCGAGGAGACGGTTGGAGGCAGTGGAGATGTCCTGTCTAAGGGCAATGTGTGGTGTAAATATTATGCAGAAAATTCGGAGTGTGGAAATTAGGAGAAGGTGTGGAGTTAATAAAAGCATTAGTCAGAGGGCAGAAGAGGGGTTGTTGAGGTGGTTTGGTCATTTAGAGAGAATGGATCAAAGTAGAATGACATGGAAAGCATATAAATCTATAGGGGAAGGAAGGAGGGGTAGGGGTCGTCCTCGAAAGGGTTGGAAAGAGGGGGTAAAGGAGGTTTTGTGGGCGAGGGGCTTGGACTTCCAGCAAGCGTGCATGAGCGTGTTAGATAGGAGTGAATGGAGACGAATGATACTTGGGACCTGACGATCTGTTGGAGTGTGAGCAGGGTAATATTTAGTGAAGGGATTCAGGGAAACCGGTTATTTTCATATAGTCGGACTTGAGTCCTGGAAATGGGAAGTACAATGCCTGCACTTTAAAGGAGGGGTTTGGGATATTGGCAGTTTGGAGGGATATGTTGTGTATCTTTATACGTATATGCTTCTAAACTGTTGTATTCTGAGCACCTCTGCAAAAGCAGTGATAATGTGTGAGTGTGGTGAAAGTGTTGAATGATGATGAAAGTATTTTCTTTTTGGGGATTTTCTTTCTTTTTTGGGTCACCCTGCCTCGGTGGGAGACGGCCGACTTGTTGAAAAAAAAAAAAAAAGAGATTTGTTGTGCAACAGAGGTCCAGTGACTCTCAAGCTGGTCCTAGTGGCATTAAAAGAAGAAGGGAAGAAACCCCGGCATTAAAAGAAGGAAGGAAGAAACCCCGGAAAAGGACTTGCTACCTCAAGTCCTAATGGAAGGAGATTCCCCTTCTAAACAATAACTTCCACTCTCTCCCCTCCTTCCATCCCATCAATTATCACCAGATCTTCAATAAAGGTAAGTGTCATGTATTCTATTCTTCGTAGAGTAGTAATTGTGCATGTCTTCTTCAGTTTGTGTGTATTAAAATTAATATTTCATGTGGTAAAATTTTTTTTTTCATATTTTGGGGTGTCAGGAATGGATTAATTTGATTTCCAATATTTCTTATGGGGAAAATTAATTCGGCTAACAATAATTTCGGCTTACGGTGAGCTCTCAGGAACAGATTAATATTGTAAGGCGGGGGTCCACTGTATTTATTTTTTCTAACTGTAAGGAAAAAAGTCACTAAAAACACAGTGTCTAGGTTTCAAATGCTGCTTAATTTACAGTAAAAATTCCATTGAAAATGGACCAAAAAAAAAAAAAATAATTATGCTCGTCGGTCCCTTAAATTCTCTTTATTTTCTTGAATATTTATATATGAAAAATCAGTTTATAGAACAACATGCTTGCAGTGGGCCAGTGCCAGATGTACGAATGTATGTCTGGCTCTAAAGTTAAAATTTAATTTCCACTGATACAGTAGCTAATGGCAGTGAGGGTCCATTCTCAAGGGGCCCCCCCAAATGTTGCTCAGCTTGGGCCTGTGGAACTCTAAATCTGCTACTCTCTTCACCTTCTCAGTTCTTCTTGGTATTTTGTTATCATGTCACTCCAGGTTTTCTTGTTCTCTGTCATCATGTTTAGTCCTTTCAGCATCTTCTAATAGTTCATACTCCATTGATCCAGGACCAGTCACATTGTAAACCTCCGCATGTTTTCCAGCCTCCTGACATCTTTGATCAGGTGTAGGTTCCATACTGGTGTATACTCCAAGATGGACTTGACATGTTCCGTGTATAGTGTGCTTGACCCCTTCTTGAGGTTTCTGAAATCTAACACAATGGAACCTCGGTTGTCAAAGGGACTAGTTGTCGAACAAATCAGTTTTTGAACCAGTTTGTTCGATTTGGTTTTCATGTGTGGTCTTAGTTGTCAACCAACAACGCTCGGATCACGTGATCACCAGTCCACAGCGTGGGTCTCAGTCAGTATAGTGACTACAGCGCCTGCTGTAAACATCTCTTTACCTCTTGCTGTGCACCTTGTGAAGGTAATGAAACCAAAAGTTTCAATGGAATTGGCCCTACTTTGGGCCAATTCCATTGTTCCATAGCTCTTTAACTAGAACTATTGAGTACAAGAAACTGCCCATTTACCTATTTCAACTACCCAATAAAGTGATCTGAAATTACTGATTTAGCCAATTTCTCACAAAATTCAAGAAAGGCTGATTTCAAAATAGGGTCCAGCATAAACAATGCAGACATTCCTGGAACTAAAATAACTTTTATCTGTTCATTAGTCATGTCTCAAGACCCCTCTTATATTACACTTTCTTTTCATTTTGAATTTTTATTCACACAAAAAATAGAAGATTTACTGTTATTCAGACTACTGCATAATTTTAATAATTGTATAAATAACATTGTGCATTCATGAATGCATATTAGACCCACCATTTGACGTGTATTGAATGTGTGACATGATTTGTTTACTCTTGAACATCAGCAAAACATTAATTTCAAGCTACTATTATTCTTTAAACGATTGAAATTAATTCTATTTTTGCAATATATCTTCCATTGTATCAAATGAAACCAAGAAAACGAGAATACAACCAAAAATACCATATGATAATACACCACAGAGTCGTTGTTTTAAACCAAAAACATTGTCGCAGTTTTTTTCTCATGCACTGCATGCTGCATGATTTTTTTTATACTGTGCATGCTGACCATGCAGACCTATTCTCTCAAATGTAGGCCTACCAGCTTTCTCCCGCAAGATTTGAAACCACTAGAATTTTGCCATTAACTCTCCTCTGACAAGCAAGTGGCAATTATATTTTCATTTACTGTACAGCACACCTACCATCCAACTTACGACCTGCTCAACATACGACCACTCGACTTACGACCATGTTTTTTATGCCAAATTTCTGGGAAATAAACAATTGTTTGTGTTGTACACAGTGTTTATCCTAAACTTTGCAGTATAAAATACAGTACTAACAGCATAAAAAGTAAAGTAAAAAATGAAATACCAAAATAAAACAACAAAATAAAGTCATTACAAAAATGTGATGTTGATATTCAGTAGTAAGGTTCGACTTACGTCCATTTCGACTTACAACCGGTTCATTTAGTATTAATTTTTACAGTTTCCATTTGCTGTATAATTTTATACATTGTTTTGTGTAGTAATTAGTACATGATTATTAATAAATTATTATATTGGCATTTTTGGGTATAAGAACATAAGAACATAAGAACGAAGGAACACTGCAGAAGGCCTACTGGCCCATGCGAGGCAGGTCCAAGTCTCCTACCGGCTTAAGCCAATGCACCCAACCTAGTCAGGTCAGGTCACATTGACTTAAGGGAGGAACACGGCAACCGACCTGGTAGCACAAGCTATCAGGTCCAACTCACACCCACCCACATCCACTCATGTATTTATCCAACCTATTTTTAAAGCTACACAACGTTCTGGCCTCTATAACTGTACTCGGGAGTTTGTTCCACTCATCCACAACTCTATTACCAAACCAGTACTTTCCTATATCCTTCCTGAATCTGAATTTTTCCAACTTAAAACCATTGCTGCGAGTCCTGTCTAGGCTAGATATTTTCAGCACACTATTTACATCCCCTTTATTTATTCCTGTCTTCCATTTATACACCTCAATCATATCCCCCCTAATTCTACGTCTTTCTAGAGAGTGCAGATTCAGGGCCCTTAGTCTATCCTCATAGGGAAGGTTTCTGATACATGGGATCAACTTTGTCATCCTCCTTTGTACATTTTCCAGAGAATTTATATCCATTCTGTAATACGGTGACCAAAACTGTGCAGCATAATCTAAATGAGGCCTAACCAAGGATGTATAGAGTTGAAGAACAACCTGAGGACTCCTATTATTTATGCTTCTTGATATGAAGCCAAGGATTCTATTAGCTTTATTGCGAACACTTATGCACTGTTGTCTTGGTTTCAGATTACTGCTAACCAGAACTCCTAAATCTTTTTCGCAATCCGTAATATTAAGATCTACATTATTTAGTTTATATGTGGCATGGTTATTGTCCTGTCCAACATTTAGAACTTTGCATTTGTCTATATTAAACTGCATCTGCCACTTCTCCGACCACTGCATCAGTCTATTCAAATCTTCCTGGAGTGCTCGAATGTCCTCGTCAGAATGAATTCGACGGCCTATTTTGGTGTCATCGGCAAACTTGCCGATGTCGCTCTTTATGCCCTCATCTATGTCGTTTATGTAGATTGTGAACAGCAGGGGGCCCAACACTGACCCCTGTGGAACACCGCTCGTGACGCTTCCCCACTCTGATTTCTCCCCATTTATGCAAACTCTCTGCTGCCTATTTGTCAACCATGCCTCTATCCAGGAAAAAATTTCTCCTCCTATTCCATGTGCCTTAATTTTCCTCAATAGTCTCTGATGTGGGACCCTGTCAAAAGCCTTACTGAAGTCCATATACACAATATCATATTCATTACCATGATCTACCTCCTCAAATACCTTAGTGAAAAAAGTTAATAAATTCGTAAGGCAGGAACGCCCCTTTGTAAAACCATGCTGAGATTTGTTGATTAATTTATGCTTTTCAAGGTGGCTACGAACTGCCTCGGCAATTATTGATTCCATAAATTTTCCCACTATGGAGGTTAGGCTTATTGGTCTATAGTTCGAAGCTAAGGACCTGTCACCTGTTTTGAAAATAGGTATCACATTTGCCATTATCCACTTATCTGGCACCATGCCAGTTTGTAGTGATATGTTGAAAAGATTAGCCAAAGGTGCCTATATATGCCTCTCTTTTGACCAATCAGATATTTTAATCTATTGTTCATCCATTTAGGATCATTTTTGTTTGATCTGCATTTTTCAATATTTTTCTGTTCCAGGTAACTTATGTGGCCTGTGAGACCAATGTAAGGTGCATTCTTCAAATATACACTCATTGTTTACAACACAATAACAGAACAAACTTTATCACTATTAGTTTGTGTATACACTTTGTTTACACAAACAAACAATACAAAACAATGTTTATTACTATTGTTCCATAATATATATACATATGTACAGTCACTAAACACGTTCCTAGAACTGCTGCAGCTTGTGGAACTCTTTGAAACATGGGTATATGCAGAGGGGCACTTCACACTCCTCACACATAAAACGAGTGTCTCTGCGTGTTTGTGGGCGTTTTGTGGTATGCATACATACATAACACCTCTTCTGAGCATTTTTCTTGGCAGTAGTAGGAGGCAGTTGTATGGGGTAGTGATCACCAGGCCTGAAACGAGATGACGTGTGTGGGCGCTGGTCTATTGCAGGAGTTGCTCCTTGGTACTTTGCAATTATTTGTCTGATTACTGACAGGCAAAATTCACCATATTTTGGTGTTTTGTTGGTCTTCAACTTGTATATGTTATAAGCATTTAGCATAGAGATATCAACAAGATGGAAAAAAGTTTTATATACCACTTATAACTCTTGCGTACACAGTCTGCAAACCCAATCTGCATGTCACATTTGTCCACTAAGCGCATATTGAGGTTGTAGTCCATGACAGCTGCAGGCTTTAGAATGGGTTCATTGGTCTCTCTGTTGTCCCTGCCACTGGGTACCATTTCGTTTCGGTGAACTGATGTCAACAATGTGACATCACGTTTGTCATGCCACCGAAATGCCATGATGTCATTGGCAGCAAAGGCTTGCACCTCACCTCTGCGAGTGCCAGCGTCGAACCTTGGCATATGTTTGCGATTACCACACACTGTGCCACACACGTCTGTCAAGTTCACTCGCAAGAAATCACTGAGTAAGGGGCTTGTGTACCAGTTATCAGTAAATAACATATGCCCCTTACCAAGATATGGTTCCATCATTGTTCGAACCACATCACCAGAGATACCCAATAACTTCATGGTATCTCTCAAAGTATTACTGCCAGTGTACACAATGATATCCAAAACTAGACCACTTCTGCAATCACACAGTACAAATAGCTTTATACCAAAGCGTTTCCTCTTGCTTGGTATATATTGCTTGAATGAGAGTCTTCCTTTGAATAAAATCAAGGACTCATCAATAACAAGCTTCCTGAAGGGATAAAAATACATGCAGCACTTTTGTTTCAGGTACATAAACACATTTCTGATCTTATATAACCTGTCGCTTCTGTCAGGCCTGGTTTTGTCTGAAAAGTGTAACATACGTAACAGTATCAGTAAACGATTGACACCTATAATGTCACTAAAACCTGGAGTTGAAATCAGGCGTTCTGTTGCCCAGTATGTGGTGACAGTGTGCTTATACACATGTGGCATAAGCATTATTGTGGCAAAAAAAAGGTACATCTCTGCCACAGTTGTCTCCTTCCACTTGTGTAGCCGTGATTTTGGTGAGAGAATTGTATTTGCCATGGTGTAATCACTGTGTGTGTGTGTGTGTGTGTTTCCCTGACAATGATGTCCATCAGGGGTTCATCGAAGAATAACTCAAAGCAGTCCAGTTCACTGGCATTGTTCCCAAGTGGACAAGATGGCTTTATTCCACTTTGTGTTTCATCAAAGTCATGGGGACTGGGAACAAACTCGTCACCGTCCTGCCAATCCCAGATGCGGTCTGCTGGTGGGGTCTGGATATTGTACCGTGGTTGTGGTTGTGCAGGTTGTGGTGGTGCAGGTTGTGGGAGTGTGGGGTAGGGTGAGGCTGGTTGTTGTGCAGAGTCAGCAGCGTGGGTAGTAGCGTGGCCCGCTGATGGTGCCACATGGGCCGTGCCACCCTCACTATCACCACCACTGCCTGCTCCCTCACTCACATCATTCATACCCATCGTTACAATATCGTCATCTTCACTATCAGGTCGTGGTGTAGGGCCACGGGATGTGCTCCCAGAGTTTCTCCTTCCCCTTGGAACAACATATGAAACACTACCAGACCGCATGCTACGTCGTACATACTGCCGCTTCACTGGGGAATATTCACTCTCACTGTCACTAGAACTGCTTTCAATGACCTTGAAATCACTATCACTATCACTTGCTAACATCTGGGTGTTGTACACGACCAAATAGTTTCCTCTTTCGTCCTGGTACAGGCGAACGTGAACGTGAACAAGATATACAATGGATCCTCGACCAACGATGGCATCGCATAACGTTAAATCCGACTAGCGATACATTTTAATACAAAAATTTTGCCTTGGCTAGCGCTAAAAAACTCGCCCAATGCAATTCGTTCCGTTCGAGATGTGTCCACGTGTGGCCTGAGCGCGCCTCACTTGTTGCGTGAGTGCCAGTGTTTACAAGCCAGCCACCGCGGTCGCATCCAAACATACAGTCGGAACATTTCATATTATCACAGCCTTTTTAGTGATTGCACCTGCAAAATAAGTCACCATGGGCCCCAAGAAAGCTTCTAGTGCCAACCCTACAGCAAAAAGGGTGAGAATTACTATGGATATGAAGAAAGAGATCATTGCTAAGTATGAAAGTGGAGTGCGTGTCTCCGAGCTGGCCAGGTTGTACACAAAACCCCAATCAACCATCGCTACTATTGTGGCCAAGAAAACGGCAATCAAGGAAGCTGTTCTTGCCAAAGGTGCAACTTTGTTTTCGAAACAGAGATCGCAAGTGATAGAAGATGTTGAGAGACTGTTATTGGTGTGGATAAACGAAAAACAGATAGCAGGAGATAGCATCTCTCAAGCGATCATATGTGAAAAGGCTAGGAAGTTGCATGACGATTTAATTAGAAAAATGCCTGCAACTAGTGGTGATGTGAGTGAATTTAAGGCCAGCAAAGGTTGGTTTGAGAGATTTAAGAATCGTAGTGGCATACATAGTGTGATAAGGCATGGTGAGGCTGCCAGTTCGGACCACAAAGCGGCTGAAAAATATGTGCAGGAATTCAAGGAGTACATAGACAGTGAAGGACTGAAACCTGAACAAGTGTTTAATTGTGACGAAACAGGCCTGTTTTGGAAGAAAATGCCAAGCAGGACCTACATTACTCAGGAGGAAAAGGCACTCCCAGGACATAAGCCTATGAAAGACAGGCTTACTCTGTTGATGTGTGCTAATGCTAGTGGTGATTGCAAAGTGAAGCCTTTATTGGTGTATCACTCTGAAACTCCCAGAGTGTTCAGGAAAAACAATGTCCTCAAGGCTAATTTGTGTGTGCTGTGGAGGGCAAACAGTAAGGCATGGGTCACTAGGGACTTTTTCTATGACTGGTTACACCATGCATTTGCCCCCACTGTGAAAAATTACCTCCTGGAAAATAAATTGGACCTTAAGTGCCTCCTGGTATTAGACAATGCTCCTGGTCATCCTTCAGACTTGGCAGAGCAACTTTCTGTGGACATTAGCTTCATTAAGGTCAAGTTTTTGCCTCCTAATACCACTCCTCTCCTGCAGCCCATGGACCAGCAGGTCATTGCAAACTTCAAGAAACTGTACACAAAAGCTATGTTTGAAAGGTGCTTTGTAGTGACCTCAGAAACTCAATTGACTCTAAGAGAGTTTTGGAGAGATCACTTTAGCATCCTCAATTGTGTAAACATTATAGGTAAGGCTTGGGAGGAAGTGACTAAGAGGACCTTGAACTCTGCTTGGAAGAAACTGTGGCCAGAATGTGTAGACAAAAGGGATTTTGAAGGGTTTGAGGCTAACCCTGGGAATCCTATGCCAGTTGAGGAATCCATTGTGGCATTGGGGAAGTCCTTGGGGTTGGAGGTTAGTGGGGAGGATGTGGAAGAGTTGGTGGAGGAGGACAATGAAGAACTAACCACTGATGAGCTGCTAGATCATCTTCAACAGCAAGAGGCCACACCTGAGGAAACTGCTTCGGAGGAGGGGATAGAGAAATTGAGGAAGTTGCCTACTTCAAAGATTAAGGAAATGTGTGCAATGTGACTTAAAGTGCAAACCTGTTTTGATGAAAATCACCCTCACACAGCTATTGCAAGCTGTGTTGGCAACCTGTACACTGACAATGTTGTGAAACACTTTAGGAATGTCATAAAGGAACGGGAGGTACAGGCCTCTATGGACAGATATGTTGTGCAACAGAGGTCCAGTGACTCTCAAGCTGGTCCTAGTGGCATTAAAAGAAGAAGGGAAGTAACCCCGGAAAAGGACTTGCCACCTCAAGTCCTAATGGAAGGGGATTCCCCTTCTAAACACTAACACCATCCACACTCTCCCCTCCTCCCATCCCATCAATCATCACCAGATCTTCAATAAAGGTAAGTGTCATGTAACTGTGCATGTCTTCTTCAGTTTGTGTGTATTAAAATTAATATTTCATGTGGTAAAAAAAAAAAAATTTTTTCATACTTTGGGGTGTTAGGAACGGATTAATTTGTTTTCCATTATTTCTTATGGGGAAGATAAATTTGGCTAACGATAATTTCGGCTAACGATGAGCTCTCAAGAACGGATTAATATCGTTAGGCGAGGGTCCACTGTGCAGTAGTCTGCATAACAGTAAATCTGGAGACATGAGGGGCCTGAGATGTGACTAATGAACAGAGAATATGTTATTTTAGTGCCAAGAATGTCTACATTGTTTATTCTGGACCCTATTTTGAAATTGGCATCTTTTTTAATTTGGGTGAAATTGGCCAAATTGCCAATTTCTGACCACTTTATTGGGTAGTTGAAATCGGTAAATGGGCGTTTCTTGTACTCAATCGATAGAAAAAATGGAGTTCTAAAGAAATAGCTATGAGTTTGGTCGACTGGAACAACGGAATTGGCCAAAAATAGGGCTCAAAGTGGGCGAAATCGCCGATTCGTAAATGTCGCTGAGACCACTAACTTCGCGAGAGCGTAATTCCGCCAGTTTTCGATCAAATTTCATACTTTTGGTGTCATTACCATCGAGAAAAGATTCTCTATCATTTCATAAGAAAAAATAATTTTTTTTTTTTCAAAGGGTTAAATATAGGGAACTATATCTTTTGTGTTCCACATCTTTGGCAGTTCCTCTGTATCGATTGATTGGTGAAGATATTGGAAGTGTTTGGGAGGGTGTGTGTGAAAAAATTAAAAGTGAATACAGTATAGAGAAAGGTGGTGAGAGTAAGAAGTTTAGGCATGAAAGATTGGGCATCAGATTGAAGGGAGAGAAAGTAGGGAAGTGAATGAATTTAAATGTTTGGGAGTGGATATGTCCAGCAGATGGGTCTTTGTAAGATAAGGTGAATCAAGGAATAAACAAGTGGAAAAGGTACGTGAAGTATTGAGGTGTCTGAGGAAAGAATCAGAAACCATTAAAACAGAGTAGGCTAAAAAGGAGTTAAAAATGCATCAGGGTACACGACAAATTCTAACCGTACAATAGAGCGGGAAATTAATGTGAAGGACCTGGAAGTGATAATGTCAGAGGATCTCACCTTCAAAAACCACAACAATGTATCTACCTTATCCGCTAGGAAAATGATAGGATGGATAATGAGAACCTTCAAAACTAGGGATGCCAAGCCCATGATGGTTCTCTTCAAATCGCCTGTGCTCTCTAGGCTGGAATACTGCTGTACACTAACGGCCCCCTTCAAGGCTGGTGACATTGCAGACCTGGAGAGTGTATAAAGAACTTTCACAGCACACATAAGTATGATAAGGCACCTAAACTACTGGGAATGGTTGAAGGTCCTTGATCTGTATTTCCTTGAACGCAGGTGAGAGAGGTACATGATAATATACGCTTGGAAGGTCCTGGAGGGATTGGCACCAAACCTGCACACGAAAATCACTCCCTATGAAAGCAAAAGACTCAACAGGAGATGCAACATTCCCCCGATGAAAAGCAGGGGTACCACGAGTACATTGAGAGACAACACAGTAAGTGTCTGGGGCCCAAGACTGTTCATTTGCCTCCCAGCATACATAAGGGGATTACCAATAGACCCCTGGCTGTCTTCAAGAAGGCACTGGACAGGCACCTAAAGTCAGTACCTGACCAACCGGGCTGTGGTTCGTATGTCAGCTTGCATGCGGCCAGCAGTACCAGCCTGGTTGATCAGACCCTGATCCACCATGAGGCCTGGTCTCAGACTGGGCCGCGGGGGCATTGACCCCCAAAACCCTCTCCAGGTAAACTCCAGGGACAACTGCATGGAGCATAGTCGTTAAACATTGCAGTGCGGAGAAGGCTGGAGGCAATCGAGAAGTCATGTTTGAGATCAACGTGTGATGTGAATATTACGCAGAGACTGAGGAGCCTGCAAATTAGTAGACGGTGTGGGACTCGAAAGGTATAATGAGGGGGTAGGTACACTAACCCGGAGTGTTCTGAGGGTTAGTGCCCTCCTGGACCGGTCCCAGACCAGGCTTTCTGGTGGATGGTCTAATTAACCAGGCTGTTGGTGCTAGCCGTACAAAGTCTTACATAAGCACCACAGCTTGGCTGATCAGGGACTGACTTGAGGAACTTGTTCAGCTTTTTTCTTGAAGACAGCTAGGGGTCTGTTGGAAAGCCCCTTGTGTATGAAGGGAGGACGTTGACAGGTTTTGGCCCTTTCACACTTGAGTTTTTCATTAGTGTACTCATTGTACCCCTGCTATTTTTTTTTTTTGTATGTGTGTGAGAGAGAGAGAGGAAAGAAATTTTATTTTTATTAATTAAACAAAATTGGGTAAATTAACATAGAACAGAAGGTGGGAGTGGAAGTTGTAAAATTGAAGTGGTAGGCCTTGCCTTAAGATAGGAAGTTTTTCTGGCAGTTTTCACACAGGGACCAGTCACGTGGCGGTTTAACTGTAGTGGAGGAACCTGTTTAGGCGTGTCCAGGGTAACACTGTTGCAGCTGCTGCTGCTCACTCTTCGTCACTCGCATTGGCATTAGCAACAAGTCAGGGTGCCTAGCTGGTACTTCTGATTTTGTCCATGTCGCAGTATAATGCACACTTGGTTTGGGTTTGTTATGGGTATACAGTGAATTATAAAGATTTGATGCATGCTTATATGTACTGTATAAATTCTGTTAAAGCATGCACGTGCACGCACGCACATATATTGTAGCACTATATTGACGAGTGTAATAAACACGGTATAATAAACAAACTCATTTCATCCTGTCCCACATATAAATTTTGGATTTGTTTGTATGTATGCGAGTGTGTGTATATATATGTACAGGGGTTGGACAAAATAATGGAAACACCTTGTAATACCAATCATATTTATTTTAATATGGTGTAAGACCACCCTTGGCAGTAATTACCGCATGAATTCAACGAGGAATTCATTCATACAATGTTTGAATAGATTCCAGGGGTATTTTTGTATGTATTTATATTGTGTGTATATATATATATATATATATATATATATATATATATATATATATATATATATATATATATATATATATATATATATATCGTGCCGAATAGGCAGAACTTGCGATCTTGGCTTAAATAGCAACGCTCATCTTGCCATATAGGACAAGTGAAAATTTGTGTATGCAATAATTTCGCCAAAATCATTCTGAACCTAACGAAAAAAATATATTTCACTGTGTTTGTTTAGTATTAAATTATTGTAAACAAATCTAAAATATATATAGTTGGGTTAGGCTAAAATAAATTGTTCTTGTTATAATAAGGTTAGGTAAGTTTTCTAAGTTGCTTTTGGTGCAAAATTATAAATTTTTACATCAACATTAATGAAAAAATATATCTTTAAACGTGTAAGAGAAAATTTTAGAAAGGACTTAATTTTAAATGAGTTCTTGCTAATTGACCAGTTTTACATATTCGGCACGACATATACATATATATATATATATATATATATATATATATATATATATATATATATATATATATATATATATATATATATATATATTATACTGCATGTATATTCTGTGTGCGCGCATTGAGAGCGGAAGGGGGGGGGAGGGGAGTAAGTACCTAGGGAAGATTGTAACTGTTGTCGCTGTGGAAAATTAAAGGCTAGTGCCGAGGTGGGAAGCCCTGTTTTACACTGTTTTGTATTACTTGAAGGCGAAGTCTCAGTATAAGTTATCACCGCCAATGCCTACTTTCATTTTGCTGGCATCAAATATGTTCACAAGGTCTTGCAGACTCGCATGCACACTCCACATAAATGTGAGGATACATTCATAAATGTTGTGTTTGTGGGTGCTTGGTGGCCTCTGCCGACAAGGTCTTTCTGTTGATCTGGGCTAGTATGCAGTTAATAGTGGGACATTCCCAGGGCCGGGGTAATAGTGGGGCATTACCAGGGCTGGGTTAATAGTGGGACGTTCCCAGGGCTGGGTTAATAGTGGGGCATTACCAGGGCCGGGGTAATAGTGGGGCATTACCAGGGCTGGGTTAATAGTGGGGCATTCCCAGGGCTGGGTTAATAGTGGGACGTTCCCAGGGCTGGGTTAATAGTGGGGCATTACCAGGGCCGTGTTAATAGTGGGTCATTCCAAGGGCCGGGTTAATAGTGGGACATTCCCAGGGCCGGGTTAATAGTGGGATATTCCCAGGGCCAGGTTAATAGTGGGACATTCCCAGGGCCGGGTTAATAGTGAGGCATTCCCAAGGCCGGGTTAACAGTGGGACATTCCCAGGGCCGGGTTAATAGTGGGACATTCCCAGGGCCGGGTTAATAGTGGGGCATTCCCAGGGCCGGGTTAATAGTGGGACATTCCCAGGGCTGGGTTAATAGTGGGGCATTCCCAGGGCCGGGTTAATAGTGGGGCATTCCCAGGGCCGGGTTAATAGTGGGACATTCCCAATAGTGGGACATTCCCAGGGTTAATAGTGGGGCATTCCCAGGGCCGGGTTAATAGTGGGACATTCCCAGGGCCGGGTTAATAGTGGGGCATTCCCAGGGCCGGGTTAATAGTGGGACATTCCCAGGGCCGGGTTAATAGTGGGGCATTCCCAGGGCCGGGTTAATAGTGGGACAGTCCCAGTGGGGCCCAGGGCCGGGGTAATAGTGGGGCATTCCCAGGGCCGGGTTAATAGTGGGGCATTCCCAGGGCCGGGTTAATAGTGGGGCATTCCCAGGGCCGGGTTAATAGTGGGGCATTCCCAGGGCCGGGTTAATAGTGGGGCATTCCCAGGGCCGGGTTAATAGTGGGGCATTCCCAGGGCCGGGTTAATAGTGGGGCATTCCCAGGGCCGGGTTAATAGTGGGACATTCCCAGGGTCGGGTTAATAGTGGGACATTCCCAGGGCCGGGTTAATAGTGGGACATTCCCAGGGCCGGGTTAATAGTGGGACATTCCCAGGACTGGGTTAATAGTGGGGCATTCCCAGGGCCGGGTTAATAGTGGGACATTCCCAGGGCCGGGTTAATAGTGGGACATGCCAGGGCCGCGTTAATAGTGGGACATTCCCAGGGCCGGGTTAATAGTGGGACATTCCCAGGGCCGGGTTAATAGTGGGGCATTCCCAGGGCCGGGTTAATAGTGGGACATTCCCAGGGCCAATAGTGGGACATTCCCAGGGCCGGGTTAATAGTGGGATTCATTAGTGGGGCCCAGGGCCGGGTTAATAGTGGGACATTCCCAGGGCCGGGTTAATAGTGGGACATTCCCAGGGCCGGGTTAATAGTGGGACATTCCCCGGGTTAATAGGGCATTCCCAGGGCCGGGTTAATAGTGGGACATTCCCAGGGCCGGGTTAATAGTGGGACATTCTCACGGCCAAGTTAATAGTTGGGCATTCCCATGGCCGGGTTAATATTGGGACATTCTCAGGGCCGGGTTAATAGTGGGACATTCCCAGGGCCGGGTTAATAGTGGGACATTCCCAGGGCCGGGTTAATAGTGGGACATTCCCAGGGCCGGGTTAATAGTGGGACATTCCCAGGGCCGGGTTAATAGTGGGACGTTCCCAGGGCCGGGTTAATAGTGGGACATTCCCAGGGCCGGGTTAATAGTGGGATATTCCCAGGGCAATAGTCCCCAGGGCCGGGTTAATAGTGGGACATTCCCAGGGCCGGGCCGGGTTAATAGTGGGGCATTCCAAGGGCCGGGTTAATAGTGGGACATTCCCAGGGCCGGGTTAATAGTGGGGTATTCCCAGGGCCGGGTTAATAGTGGGACTTTCCCAGGGCCGGGTTAATAGTGGGACATTCCCAGGGCCGGGTTAATAGTGGGACATTCCCAGGGCCGGGTTAATGGTGGGACATTCCCAGGGCTGGGTTAATAGTGGGACATTCCCAGGGCCGGGTTAATAGTGGGACATTCCCAGGGTCGGGTTAATAGTGGGACATTCCCAGGGCTGGGTTAATAGTGGGACATTCCCAAGGCCGGGTTAATGGTGGGACATTCCCAGGGCCGGGTTAATGTTGGGACATTCCCAGGGCCGGGTTAATGGTGGGACATTCCCAGGGTCGGGTTAATAGTGGGACATTCCCAGGGCCGGGTTAATAGTGGGGCATTCCCAGGGCCGGGTTAATAGTGGGACATTCCCAGGGCCGGGTTAATGGTGGGACATTCCCAGGGCTGGGTTAATAGTGGGACATTCCCAGGGCCGGGTTAATAGTGGGACATTCCCAGGGCCGGGTTAATAGTGGGACATTCCCAGGGCCGGGTTAATAGTGGGGCATTCCCAGGGCCGGGTTAATAGTGGGGCATTCCCAGGGCCGGGTTAATAGTGGGACATTCCCAGGGCCGGGTTAATAGTGGGACATTCCCAGGGCCGGGTTAATAGTGGGACATTCCCAGGGCCGGGTTAATAGTGGGACATTCCCAGGGCCGGGTTAATAGTGGGGCATTCCCAGGGCCGGGTTAATAGTGGGGCATTCCCAGGGCCGGGTTAATAGTGGGACATTCCCAATGCCGGGTTAATAGTGGGGCATTCCCAGGGCCGGGTTAATAGTGGGGCATTCCCAGGGACGGGATAATAGTGGGGCACTCCCAGGGCCGCGTTAATAGTGGGGCATTCCCAGGGCCGGGTTAATAGTGGGTCATTCCCAGGGTCGGGTTAATAGTGGGACATTCCCAGGGCCGGGTTAATAGTGGGGCATTCCCAGGGCCGGGTTAATAGTGGGACATTCCCAGGGCCGGGTTAATAGTGGGACATTCCCAGGGCCGGGTTAATAGTGGGACATTCCCAGGGCCGGGTTAATAGTGGGACATTCCCAGGGCCAGGTTAATAGTGGGACATTCCCAGGGCCGGGTTAATAGTGGGACATTCCCAGGGCCGGGTTAATAGTGGGACATTCCCAGGGCCGGGTTAATAGTGGGACATTCCCAGGACTGGGTTAATAGTGGGGCATTCCCAGGGGGTTAATAGTGGGACCGGGTTAATAGTGGGACATTCCCAGGGCCGGGTTAATAGTGGGACATTCCCAGGGCCGGGTTAATAGTGGGACATTCCCAGGGCCGGGTTAATAGTGGGACATTCCCAGGGCCGGGTTAATACATTCCCAGTGGGACATTCCCAGGGCCGGGTTAATAGTGGGACATTCCCAGGGCCGGGTTAATAGTGGGACATTCCCAGGGCCGGGTTAATAGTGGGACATTCCCAGGGCCGGGTTAATAGTGGGACATTCCCGGGGCCGGGTTAATAGTGGGACATTCCCAGGGCCGGGTTAATAGTGGGACATTCCCAGGGCCGGGTTAATAGTGGGACATTCCCAGGGCCGGGTTAATAGTGGGACATTCCCAGGGCCGGGTTAATAGTGGGACATTCAGGGCCGGGTTAATAGTGGGACCCAGGGCCGGGTTTATAGTGGGACATTCCCAGGGCCGGGTTAATAGTGGGACATTCCCAGGGCCGGGTTAATAGTGGGACATTCCCAGGGAAGGGTTAATAGTGGGACATTCCCAGGGCGGGGTTAATAGTGGGACATTCCCAGGGCCGGGTTAATAGTGGGACATTCCCAGGGCCGGGTTAATAGTGGGACATTCCCAGGGCCGGGTTAATAGTGGGATTCAGTTAATAGTGGGACATTCAGGGCCGGGTTAATAGTGGGACATTCCCAGGGCCGGGTTAATAGTGGGGCATTCCCATGGCGGGGTTAATAGTGGGACATTCCCAGGGCCGGGTTAATAGTGGGACATTCCCAGGGCCGGGTTAATAGTGGGACATTCCCATGGCCGGGTTAATAGTGGGACATTCCCAGGGCCGGGTTAATAGTGGGACATTCTCAGGGCCGGGTTAATAGTGGGACATTCCCAGGGCCGGGTTCATAGTGGGACATTCCCAGGGCCGGGTTAATAGTGGGACATTCCCAGGGCCGGGTTAATAGTGGGACATTCCCAGGGCCGGGTTAATAGTGGGACAGGGGCCGGGTTAATAGTGGGGCATTCCCAGGCCCTGGTTAATAGTGGGTCATTCCCAGCGCCGGGTTAATAGTGGGCCATTCCCAGGGCCGGGTTAATATTGGGACATTCCCAGGGCCGGGTTAATAGTGGGACAGTCCCAGAGCCGGGTTAATAGTTGGACATTCCCAGGGCCGGGTTAATAGGGGGTCATTCCCAGGGCCGGGTTAATAGTGGGACATTCCCAGGCCGGGTTAATAGTGGGACATTCCCAGGGCCGGGTTAATAGTGGGACATTCCCAGGGCCGGGTTAATAGTGGGACATTCCCAGGCCGGGTTAATAGTGGGACATTCCCAGGGCCGGGTTAATAATGGGACATTCCCAGGGCCGGGTTAATAGTGGGGCATTCCCAGGGCCGGGTTAATAGTGGGGCATTCCCAGGGCCGGGTTAATAGTGGGGCATTCCCAGGGCCGGGTTAATAGTGGGACATTCCCAGGGCCAGGTTAATAGTGGGACATTCCCAGTGCCAGGTTAATAGTGGGGCATTCCCAGGGCCGAGTTAATAGTGGGATATTCCCAGGGCTGGGTTAATAGTGGGGCATTCCCAGGGCCCGGTTAATAGTGGGACATTCCCAGGGCCGAGTTAATAGTGGGGCATTCCCATGGCCGGGTTAATAGTGGGATATTCCCAGGGCCGGGTTTATAGTAGGAGAGTCCCAGGTGGGACATTCCCAGGGCTGGGTTAATAGTGGGACATTCCCAGGGTCGGGTTAATAGTGGGACATTCCCAGGGCTGGGTTAATAGTGGGACATTCCCAGGGCCGGGTTAATGGTGGGACATTCCCAGGGCTGGGTTAATAGTGGGACATTCCCAGGGCTGGGTTAATAGTGGGACATTCCCAGGGCTGGGTTAATAGTGGGACATTCCCAGGGTCGGGTTAATAGTGGGACATTCCCAGGGCCGGGTTAATGGTGGGACATTCCCAGGGCCGGGTTAATGGTGGGACATTCCCAGGGCCGGGTTAATAGTGGGATATTCCCAGGGCCTGGTTAATAGTGGGTCATTCAAAGGGCCGGGTTAAAAGTGGGACATTCCCAGGGCCGGGTTAATAGTGGGACAGTCCCAGGGCCGGGTTAATAGTGGGACAGTCCCAGGGCCGGGTTAATAGTGGGGCATTCCCAGGGCCGGGTTATTAGAGGGAAATTCCCATGGCCGGGTTAATATTAAGAAATTCCCAGGGCCTGGTTAATAGTGGGACAGTCCAAGGGCCGGGTTAATAGTGGGACATTCCCAGGGCCGGGTTAATAGTCCCAGGGCCGGGTTAATAGTGGGCCGGGTTAATAGTGGGACATTCCCAGGGCCGGGTTAATAGTGGGAGTGCCGGGTTAATAGTGGGACATTCCCAGGGCCGGGTTAATAGTGGGACATTCCCAGGGCCGGGTTAATAGTGGGACAGTCCCAGGGCAGGGTTAATAGTGGGACAGTCCCATGGCCGGGTTAATAGTGGGCCAGTCCCAGGGCCGGGTTAATAGTGGGACATTCCCAGGGCCGGGTTAATAGAGGGACATTAACAGGGCCGGGTTAATAGTGGGACATTCCCAATAGTGGGACATTCCGGGTTAATAGTGGGACGTTCCCAGGGCCGGGTTAATAGTGGGACATTCCCAGGGCCGGGTTAATAGTGGGGCATTCCCATGGCTGGGTTAATAGAGGGGCATTCCCAGGGCCGGGTTAATAGTGGGATATTCCCAGGGCCGGGGCCGGGTTAATAGTGGGATAGTCCCAGGGCCGGGTTAATAGTGGACATTCCCAGGGCCGGGTTAATAGTGGGGCATTCCCAGGGCCAGGTTAATAGTGGGACATTCCCAGGGCCGGGTTAATAGTGGGACATTCCCAGGGCCGGGTTAATAGTGGGACATTCCCAGGCCGGGTTAATAGTGGGACATTCCCAGGCCGGGTTAATAGTGGGGCATTCCCCAGGGCCGGGTTAATAGTGGGACATTCCCAGGGCCGGGTTAATAGTGGGGCATTCCCAGGGCCCGGTTAATAGTGGGACATTCCCAGGGGGCCCCAGGGTTAATAGTGGGACATTCCCAGGCCGGGGTAATAGTGGGACATTCCCAGGGCCGGGTTAATAGTGGGACATTCCCAGGGCCGGGTTAATAGTGGGACATTCCCAGTGCCGGGTTAATAGTGGGACATTCCCAGGGCCAGGTTAATAGTGGGACATTCCCAGTGCCGGGTTAATAGTGGGACATTCCCAGGGCCGGGTTAATAGTGGGACATTCCCAGAGCCGGGTTAATAGTGGAACAGTCCAAGGACCGGGTTAATAGTGGAACAGTCCCAGCGCCGGGTTAATAGTGGGGCATTCCCAGGGCCGGGTTAATAGTGGTGCATTCAGAGGGCTGGGTTAATAGTGGGACATTCCAAGGGCCAGGTTAATAGTGGGACATTCCCAGGGCCGGGTTAATAGTGGGACATTCCCAGGGCCGGGTTAATCGTGGGACAGTTTAATAGTGGGACCAGGGCCGGGTTAATAGTGGGACAGTTCCCAGGGCCGGGTTAATAGTGGGAATAGTTCCCCAGGGCCGGGTTAATAGTGGGACATTCCCAGGGCAATAGTGGGGCATCCCAGGGCCGGGTTAATAGTGGGATATTCCCAGGGCCGGGTTAATAGTGGGATATTCCCAGGGCCGGGTTAATAGTGGAGCATTCCCAGGGCCGGGTTAATAGTGGGACATTCCCAGGGCCGGGTTAATAGTGGGAGCATTCCCAGGGCCGGGTTAATAGTGGGCATTCCCAGGGCCGGGTTAATAGTGGGACATTCCCAGGGCCGGGTTAATAGTGGGGCATTCCCAGGGCCGGGTTAATAGTGGGACATTCCAGGGCCGGGTTAATAGTGGGACATTCCCAGGGGGTTAATAGTGGGGCCGGGTTAATAGTGGGACATTCCCAGGGCCGGGTTAATAGTGGGATTCATTCCCAGGGCCGGGTTAATAGTGGGGCACTCCCAGGGCCGGGTTAATAGTGGGGCATTCCCAGGGCCGGGTTAATAGTGGGATATTCCCAGGGCCGGGTTAATAGTGGGGCATAGTGGGGCACATCCCAGGGCCGGGTTAATAGTGGGACATTCCCAGGGCCGGGTTAATAGTGGGGCATTCCCAGGGCCGGGTTAATAGTGGGACATTCCCAGGGCCGGGTTAATAGTGGGACTTTATCAGGGCCGGGTTAATAGTGGGTCATTCCCAGGGCCGGGTTAATAGTGGGTCTTTCCCAGGGCCGGGTTAATAGTGGGGCATTCCCAGGGTCGGGTTAATAGTGGGACAGTCCCAGGGCCGGGTTAATAGTGGGACATTCCCAGGGCCGGGTTAATAGTGGGAACATTCCCAGGGCCGGGTTAATAGTGGGACATTCCCAGGGCCGGGTTAATAGTGGGGCATTCCCAGGGCCGGGTTAATAGTGGGACATTCCCAGGGCCGGGTTAATAGTGGGACAGGGCCGGGTTCCCCCAGGGCCGGGTTAATAGTGGGACAGTTCCAGGGCCGGGTTAATAGTGGGGCATTCCCAGGGCCTGGTTAATAGTGGGGCATTCCCAGATCCTTTAATAGTGGGGCATTCCCAGGGCCGGGTTAATAGTGGGACAGTCCCATTGCCGGGTTAATAGTGGGACATTCCCAGGGCCTGGTTAATAGTGGGGCATTCCCAGGGCCGGGTTAATAGTGGGACATTCCCAGGGCCGGGTTAATAGTGGGACATTCCCAGGGGTTAATAGTGGGACCGGGTTAATAGTGGGATATTCCCAGGGCCGGGTTAATAGTGGGTCATTCCCAGGGCCGGGTTAATAGTGGGACATTCCCAGGGCCGGGTTAATAGTGGGACAGTCCCAGGGCCGGGTTAATAGTGGGACATTCCGAGGGCCAGGTTAATAGTGGGGCATTCCCAGGGTCGGGTTTATAGTGGGACATTCCCAGGGCCGGGTTAATAGTGGGGCATTCCCAGGGCCGGGTTAATAGTGGGACATTCCCAGGGTCGGGTTAATAGTGGGACATTCCCAGGGCCGGGTTAATAGTGGGGCATTCCCAGGGCCGGGTTAATAGTGGGAAATTCCCAGGCCGGGTTAAGAGTGGGACAGTCCCAGGGTCGGGTTAATAGTGGGACATTCCCAGGGCCGGGTTAATAGTGGGGCATTCCCAGGGCCGGGTTAATAGTGGGACATTCCCAGGGCCGGGTTAATGGTGGGAAATTCCCAGGGCCGGGTTAATAGTGGGAAATTCCCAGGGCCGGGTTAATAGTGTGAAATTCCCACGGCCGGGTTAATAGTGGGAGATTCCCAGGGCCGGGTTAATAGTGGGACATTCCCAGGGCAATAGTGGGATCCCAGGGCCGGGTTAATAGTGGGACATTCCCAGGGCCGGGTTAATAGTGGGGCATTCCCAGGGCCGGGTTAATAGTGGGACATTTCCAGGGCCGGGTTAATAGTGGGACATTCCCAGGGCCGGGTTAATAGTGGGACATTCCCAGGGCCGGGTTAATAGTGGGACATTCCCAGGGGAGGGTTAATAGTGGGACAGTTCCCAGGGCCGGGTTAATAGTGGGGCATTCCCAGGGCCGGGTTAATAGTGGGACATTCCCAGGGTCGGGTTAATAGTGGGACATTCCCAGGGCCGTGTTAATAGTGGGGCATTCCCAGGGCCGGGTTAATAGTGGGACATTCCCAGGGCCGGGTTAATGGTGGGACATTCCCAGGGCTGGGTTAATAGTGGGACATTCCCAGGGCCGGGTTAATAGTGGGACATTCCCAGGGTCGGGTTAATAGTGGGACATTCCCAGGGCTGGGTTAATAGTGGGACATTCCCAGGGCCGGGTTAATAGTGGGGCATTCCCAGGGCCGGGTTAATAGTGGGGCATTCCCAGGGCCGGGTTAATAGTGGGGCATTCCCAGGGCCGGGTTAATAGTGGGGCATTCCCAGGGCCGGGTTAATAGTGGGACATTCCCAGGGCCGGGTTAATGGTGGGACATTCCCAGGGCTGGGTTAATAGTGGGACATTCCCAGGGCCGGGTTAATAGTGGGACATTTAATAGTGGGCCCAGGGCCGGGTTAATAGTGGGACATTCCCGGGGCCGGGTTAATAGTGGGACATTCCCAGGGCCGGGTTAATAGTGGGACATTCCCAGGGCCGGGTAAATAGTGGGACATTCCCAGGGCCGGGTTTATAGTGGGACATTCCCAGGGCCGGGTTAATAGTGGGACATTCCCAGGGTCGGGTTAATAGTGGGACATTCCCAGGGCTGGGTTAATAGTGGGACATTCCCAGGGCCGGGTTAATAGTGGGACATTCCCAGGGCTGGGTTAATGGTGGGACATTCCCAGGGCTGGGTTAATAGTGGGACATTCCCAGGGCTGGGTTAATAGTGGGACATTCCCAGGGTCGGGTTAATAGTGGGACAGTTCCCAGGGCCGGGTTAATAGTGGGACAGTCCCAGGGCCGGGTTAATAGTGGGACAGTCCCAGGGCCGGGTTAATAGTGGGACAGTCCCAGGGCCGGGTTAATAGTGGGACCGGGTTAATAGTGGGGCAGTCCCAGGTCCGGGCTAATAGTGGGTCATTCCCAGGGCAGGGTTAATAGTGGGACATTCCCAGGGCCGGGTTAATAGTGGGATATTCACAGGGCCGGGTTAGGTGGGACATTCCAGGGCCTGGTTAATAGTGGGACATTCCCAGGGCCTGGTTAACAGTGGGATATTCACAGGGCCGGGTTAATAGCGGGATATTCCCAGGGCCGGGTTAATAGTGGAGCATTCCCAGGGCCGGGTTAATAGTGGGACATTCCCAGGGCCGGGTTAATAGTGGAGCATTCCCAGGGCCGGGTTAAGAGTGGGACATTCCCAGGGCCGGGTTAATAGTGGGAAATTCCCAGGGCCGGGTTAATAGTGGGGCATTCCCATGGCCGGGTTAATAGTGGGACATTCCCAGGGCCAGGTTAATAGTGGGACATTCCCAGTGCCAGGTTAATAGTGGGGCATTCCCAGGCCGGGTTAATAGTGGGATATTCCCAGATCCGGGTTAATAGTGGGACAGCATTCCAAGGGCCGGGTTAATAGTGGGACATTCCCAGGGCCGGGTTAATAGTGGGACATTCCCAGGGCCGGGCCAGGGCCGGGTTAATAGTACAACTTAGAGCCTCATCAGCTGAAGAGGATCTCCGTTGGCAGTCAGAAAAAATATTCAGCTCAAATTTAGTGTTTCTTCTTGTGGATAGATTTACATGTCAGTATATATTAGATATGCAATGTGAGGTATGCAGTGTAAGGTAATTAAATTCCAAACGCGTTCGTGGTATCTCAAAGAACAGAGCGACTCGTATTTTGTTTCATCTGTTTAACGATCAGGCTTATGAGTAGAAATAGGAAGGGTGTCTCGCTCAGCTAACAAAGGATCAAGCCTTGCATTTAATCATCCACATGGGTTTAGCGCTTAATGTGAATTGTTAAGTAAAAGGACACTAATGTGACATTTTATCGTGGCAACGTTTCACTCTCCAGGAGCGAAACGTTACCACAATAAAATATCACAGTAGTTGCATTTGTGTCCTTTTACTTAATATATTGTAGGTAATTCTACCAATATTAACGTGAATTATTTATTTATGTGATAGAGAGACCACGAGAACGTAATGATTCTTCTTAAGTTTCACTGTGATTAAATTGCATATTAAGGTATCACTTTTTTCCTGCGACCTTATTGTTGTCAATAAAGGATCACGGGACCTGACCTCCCAACATCTGAGTTCTTACCTCTTCTAGTGACCTACGTCTCACCTCTTGGCGCTATATAAGGCTCCATCCTGTCACTTCATCTCCATATTGTTTCATACTATGGAACAATGCTCTTCTCCAGACTGAGGGACTGACCACCTCAAAACTTTAAGGGTGATGGACTGATTACATCGTCTTCAAGTATCTTCTGCTTCTATCAACTTTTCTGTACTCGACTGAAGAAGCCTACTGTGTAGACGAAACGTTTCGAAATAAAGATACCTAACTGTTGCATATGTGTCTTACCTAACAACCTGTCGGTATTTTATACCATTTTAATGTTCAATGAAGGATCACATTGTACTGCATATGCGTTTATATTTCCATTGACTTACCGCAAAATAAACGTACACAGGACCATTGCAGTAGTCCTGGTCCATGTTATGGGAGTATGACATGCACAATCAAGACATTAACGACGTTTCGTCACTGATTGCTTGATCAATCATAATTGGTGAAATCGACAATGACGAAATGTCGCAAATCATTGAGTGTCTCGATGGTGCGTATGAGTCTTCATTCTGTTAATATTAACATAGCTGTACTTGTTCAGTTGGTCCATGGTAAGCAGAACCTACATCTGGGTATCTTTATTGTAGACGTTTCGCCATCCAGTGGCTTTATCAATACAAATTCTAGGACATAGTCGTGGAGACTCTCCACGACTATGGTGCTCTTCGCACCTCCTCCTAATTGAACATTAAAATGGTATAAAATACCGACAGGTTGTTAGGTAAGACACATATGCAACAGTTAGGTATCTTTATTTCGAAACGTTTCGCCTACACAGTAGGCTTCTTCAGTCGAGTACAGAAAAGAACATTAAAATGGTATAAAATACCGACAGATTGTTAGGTAAGACACATATGCAACAGTTAGGTATCTTTATTTCGAAACGTTTCGCCTACACAGTAGGCTTCTTCAGTCGAGTACAGAAAAGTTGATAGAAGCAGAAGATACTTGAAGACGATGTAATCAGTCCATCACCCTTAAAGTTTTGAGGTGGTCAGTCCCTCAGTCTGGAGAAGAGCATTGTTCTGTTGTCTGAAACAATATGAAGTTGAAGTGACAGGATGGAGCCTTTATATAGTGCCAGGAGGTGAGACGTAGGTTGCTTTGGGAGGGCAGGTCCCTCTCAAACCCAGCCGTTCTCACTAGTAGAGGTCGAAGTTGATGGTCTGTACCAAGATACCCTTGTGTTGCAGTGTCTGACAGAATGAACATTAAAATGGTATAAAATACCGACAGATTGTTAGGTAAGACACATATGCAACAGTTAGGTATCTTTATTTCGAAACGTTTCGCCTACACAGTAGGCTTCTTCAGTCGAGTACAGAAAAGTTGATAGAAGCAGAAGATACTTGAAGATGTAATCAGTCCATCACCCTTAAAGTTTTGAGGTGGTCAGTCCCTCAGTCTGGAGAAGAACATTGTTCCATAGTATGAAACAATATTGTTTCATACTCCTAGGTTGAGGGACTGATTACCTCATCTTCTGTATATAGTTCTACTGACTCTCTATGACCGCGGGTTCAATCCCGGCCGGGGGTATAGATAGTTCTACTGTCTTCAAATTATGTCCTAGAATTTGTATTGATAAAGTCACTGGATGACGAAACGTCTACAATAAAGATACCCAGATGTTGCACATGTGTCTTAATTTCATCTTGTCGGTATTATATACCATTCTTACACAACCTACTCGAGTTCATGAGGGAAGATATCATTGAAGTGTATAAGTGGATGACGGACATAAACAAAGGAGATATTAATAAAGTACTTAGGGTGTCGAATCAGGTAAGAACCAGGAATAATGGATTTAAATTGGATAACTTTAGATTTAGGAATGACATAGGTAAGTACTGGTTTTCTAACAGAGTTGTGGATACGTGGAACAGTCTTCCCAGTAGGGTGATCGAGGCTAGGACTTTGGGCAGCTTTAAAAAGAGATTGGACAAATATATGAGTGGGAGGGGCTGGGTTTGATTTGTCATTGGGTACGGAAGTACATTCTTGGGTAGCTTTGGGTGGAGGTCATTTTGATAAGGACCTGCCTTGTATAGGCCAGTAGGCCTTCTGCAGTGTTCCTCCATTCTTATGTTCATCCCCATCCTTGCATAATGCATGATATAAGTGCAGAATTGAATGCTGTCTGATTTCCCCAGACACCATGCTTCCAGGCGTGAGACGGCCTGTTTTTTTAAATGGTTTATTTGTGGTTTAAAGTACGTACATACTTTTTTATAGGATTGCATAATTTAGCTTAGTGTCCCCTGAAATAATTTTTTTTTTTAATTTTCTGGTAATGTTCAGTAAACTAACTGGCTGTTTTTATGCAAGGGTGTATTCTTCATATATATATAGAATTCTGGTTCAAGGGTGAAGATAAATGTTTATTTTGGTTTGAGTTTCGTGTGATGCCATGGGTACGCATGTTGTGTTAGCCTAGTCTCCAGTGAGGGAGGGCGGGGAATAATGAGAGCACTTGGCTTTAGACTAGTGGGTCGTTGGGTCATGCACTCCCATGGGCACATATATTCAGTCAGTATTTCTCTTTAAATCAGCCTGTCCCCAATCAGCAGTACTGTGACTTTTTTTTTTTTTGGGGGGGGGGTTACCCTAGGTAATTTACATAAATGTTGTTTAGGTAAGACACATATGCAACAGTTAGGTATCTTTATTTCGAAACGTTTCGCCTACATAGTAGGCTTCTTCAGTCGAGTACAGCAAAGTTGATAGAAGCAGAAGAGACTTGAAGACGATGTAATCAGTCCATCACCCTTAAAGTTTTGAGGTGGTCAGTCCCTCAGTCTGGAGAAGAGTATTGTTCCATTGTCTGGAATAATATGGAGTTGAAGTGATAGGATGGAGCCTTTTATAGCGCCATGAGGTGAGACGTAGGTCACTAGTAGAGTAAGAATGTAGACATTGAGAGGAAATATAAACGCATATGCAGTACAATGTGATCCTTCATTGAACATTAAAATGGTATAAAATAACGACAGGTTGTTAGGTAAGACACATATGCAACAGTTAGGTATCTTTATTTCGAAACGTTTCGCCTACACAGTAGGCTTCTTCAGTCGAGTACAGAAAAGTTGATAGAAGCAGAAGATACTTGAAGACGATGTAATCAGTCCATCACCCTTAAAGTTTTGAGGTGGTCAGTCCCTCAGTCTGGAGAAGAGCATTGTTCCGTTGTCTGAAACAATATGAAGTGACAGGATGGAGCCTTATATAGCGCCAAGAGGTGAGACGTAGGTCACTAGAAGAGGTAAGAACTCAGATGTTGGGAGGTCAGGTCCCGTGATCCTTTATTGACAACAATAAGGTCGCAGGAAAAAAGTGATACCTTAATATGCGATTTAATCACAGTGAAACTTAAGAAGAATCATTACGTTCTCGTGGTCTCTCTATCACATAAATAAATAATTCACGTTAATATTGGTAGAATTACCTACAATATATTAAGTAAAAGGACACAAATGCAACTACTGTGATATTTTATTGTGGCAACGTTTCGCTCCTGGAGAGTGAAACGTTGCCAAGATAAAATGTCACATTAGTGTACTTTTACTTAACAATTCACATTAAGCGCTAAACCCATGTGGATGATTAAATGCAAGGCTTGATCCTTTGTTAGCTGAGCGAGACACCCTTCCTATTTCTACTCATAAGCCTGATCGTTAAACAGATGAAACAAAATACGAGTCGCTCTGTTCTTTGAGATACCACGAACACGTTTGGAATTTAATTACCTTACACTGCATACCTCACATTGCATATCTAATATATACTGACATGTAAATCTATCCACAAGAAGAAACACTAAATTTGAGCTGAATATTTTTTCTGACTGCCAACGGAGATCCTCTTCAGCTGATGAGGCTCTAAGTTGTGGATATACAGCTCCTCATATTTCGTGGTTTTGTCTCCTAAAGGTTTATTCAAATAATGACAAATATTCAGTTACACTTCAAAAGTTTCCAGTGACATGACAGTGACAGACACACACTGTGACATGAGAATACATGCATGTCCAGGGCCCTAAGAAAAGTACTGAGCAAGCTGAAGCTTCAGCACCATTCGACTGAACAATAAACAACATCAAAATTACAGACAATGTATAGTCAAAAATACTTGTTTCATATTAAATAAAAAAAATACGAATTCATAATGTTATTTATTACTTTGAATTCTAGAAATCAGAATAATAAACATCATCATAAGTTCTAGTATTTAAGCTCGTCAAAAGCCAAAAAACAAAAAAAAAAAGTCAGAGCTGAAGGTTCAGGAGGCTTTTACCCGGCCTGGGAATGTCCCACCATTAACCCGGCCCTGGGAATGTCCCACCATTAACCCGGCCCTGGGAATGTCCCACCATTAACCCGGCCCTGGGAATGTCCCACCATTAACCCGGCCCTGGGAATGTCCCAACATTAACCCAGCCCTGGGAATGTCCCACCATTAACCCGGCCCTGGGAATGTCCCACCATTAACCCGGCCCTGGGAATGTCCCAACATTAACCCAGCCCTGGGAATGTCCCACTATTAACCCGGCCCTGGGAATGTCCCACCATTAACCCGGCCCTGGGAATGTCCCAACATTAACCCCGCCCTGGGAATGTCCCACCATTAACCCGGCCCTGGGAATGTCCCAACATTAACCCGGCCCTGGGAATGTCCCACCATTAACCCAGCCCTGGGAATGTCCCACCATTAACCCGGCCTGGGAATGTCCCACCATTAACTCGGCCCTGGGAATGTCCCAACATTAACCCCGCCCTGGGAATGTCCCACTATTAACCCGGCCCTGGGAATGTCCCACCATTAACCCGGCCCTGGGAATGTCCCACTATTAACCCGGCCCTGGGAATGTCCCACCATTAACCCGGCCCTGGGAATGTCCCACCATTAACCCGGCCCTGGGAATGTCCCACCATTAACCCGGCCCTGGGAATGTCCCACTATTAACCCGGCCCTGGGAATGTCCCACTATTAACCCGGCCCTGGGAATGTCCCACCATTAACCCGGCTCTGGGAATGTCCCACCATTAACCCGGCCCTGGGAATGTCCCACCATTAACCCGGCCCTGGGAATGTCCCACCATTAACCCGACCCTGGGAATGTCCCACCATTAACCCGGCCCTGGGAATGTCCCACCATTAACCCGGCCCTGGGAATGTCACACTATTAACCCGGCCCTGGGAATGTCCCACCATTAACCCGACCCTGGGAATGTCCCACCATTAACCCGGCCCTGGGAATGTCCCACCATTAACCAGGCCCTGGGAATGTCCCACTATTAACCCGGCCCTGGGAATGTCCCACCATTAACCCAGCCCTGGGAATGTCCCACCATTAACCCGGCCCTGGGAATGTCCCACTATTAACCCGGCCCTGGGAATGTCCCACCATTAACCCGGCCCTGGGAATGTCCCACCATTAACCCGGCCCTGGGAATGTCCCACCATTAACCCGGCCCTGGGAATGTCCCACCATTAACCCGGCCCTGGGAATGTCCCACCATTAACCCGGCCCTGGGAATGTCCCACCATTAACCCGGCCCTGGGAATGTCCCACCATTAACCCGGCCCTGGGAATGTCCCACTATTAACCCGACCCTGGGAATGCCCCACTATTAACCCGACCCTGGGAATGCCCCACTATTAACCCGACCCTGGGAATGTCCCACTATTAACCTGACCCTGGGAATGTCCCACTATTAACCCGACCCTGGGTATGTCCCACTATTAACCCGACCCTGGGAATGTCCCACTATTAACCCGACCCTGGGAATGCCCCACTATTAACCCGACCCTGGGAATGTCCCACTATTAACCCGGCCCTGGGAACGTCCCACTATTAACCCGGCCCTGGGAATGTCCCACTATTAACCCGGCCCTGGGAATGTCCCACTATTAACTCAGCCCGGGAATGTCCCACTATTAACCCGACCCTGGGAATGTCCCACTATTAACCCAGCCCTGGGAATGTCCCACTATTAACCCGGCCCTGGGAATGCCCCACTATTAACCCGACCCTGGGAATGCCCCACTATTAACCCGACCCTGGGAATGCCCCACTATTAACCCGGCCCTGGGAATGCCCCACTATTAACCCGGCCCTGGGAATGCCCCACTATTAACCCGACCCTGGGAATGCCCCACTATTAACCCGGCCCTGGGAATGTCCCATTATTAACCCGACCCTGGGAATGTCCCACTATTAACCCGGCCCTGGGAATGCCCCACTATTAACCCGGCCCTGGGAATGCCCCACTATTAACCCGGCCCTGGGAATGCCCCACTATTAACCCGGCCCTGGGAATGCCCCACTATTAACCCGGCCCTGGGAATGCCCCACTATTAACCCGGCCCTGGGAATGTCCCCCTATTAACCTTACCCTGGGAATGTCCCACTATTAACCCGGCCCTGGGAATGACCCACTATTAACCCGGCCCTGGGAATGTCCAACTATTAACCCGACCCTGGGAATGCCCCACTATTAACCCGGCCCTGGGAATGCCCCACTATTAACCCGGCCGTGGGAATGCCCCACTATTAACCCGGCCCTGGGAATGCCCCACTATTAACCCGGCCCTGGGAATGCCCCACTATTAACCCGGCCCTGGGAATGCCCCACTATTAACCCGGCCCTGGGAATGTCCCACTATTAACCCGACCCTGGGAATGTCCCACTATTAACCCGACCCTGGGAATGTCCCACTATTAACCCGACCCTGGGAATGCCCCACTATTAACCCGGCCCTGGGAATGCCCCACTATTAACCCGGCCCAGGGAACGTCCCACTATTAACCCGGCCCTGGGAATGTCCCACTATTAACCCGGCCCTGGGAATGTCCCACTATTAACCCGGCCCTGGGAATGCCCCACTATTAACCCGGCCCTGGGAATGTCCCACTATTAACCCGGCCCTGGGAATGTCCCACTATTATCCCGGCCTGGGAATGTCCCATTATTAACCCGGCCCTGGGAATGTCCCACTATTAACCCGGCCCTGGGAATGTCCCACTATTAACCCGGCCTGGGAATGTCCCACTATTAACCCGGCCCTGGCAATGCCCCACTATTAACCCGGCCCTGGGAATGTCCCACTATTAACCCGGCCCTGGGAACATCCCACTATTAACCCGGCCCTGGGAATGTCCCACTATTAACCCGGCCCTGGGAATGTCCCACTATTAACCCGGCAATGAGAATGTCCCACTATTAACCCGGCCCTGGGAATGTCCCACTATTAACCCGGTCCTGAGAATGTCCCAATATTAACCCAGCCATGGGAATGCCCAACTATTAACTTGGCCGTGAGAATGTCCCACTATTAACCCGGCCCTGGGAATGTCCCACTATTAACCCGGCAATGAGAATGTCCCACTATTAACCCGGCCCTTGGAATGTCCCACTATTAACCCGGCCCTTGGAATGTCCCACTATTAACCCGGCCCTGAGAATGTCCCAATATTAACCCGGCCTTGGGAATGCCCAACTATTAACTCGGCCGTGAGAATGTCCCACTATTAACCCGGCCCTGGGAATGCCCCAGTATTAACTCGGCCCTGAGAATGTCCCACTATTAACCCGGCCATGGGAATGCCCCACTATTAACTCGGCCCCGGGAATGTCCCACTATTAACCCAGCCCTGGTAATGCCCCACTATTACCCCGGCCCTGGGAATGTCCCACTATTAACCCGGCCCTGGGAACGTCCCACTATTAACCCGGCCCTGGGAATGTCCCACTATTAACCCGGCCCTGGGAATGTCCCACTATTAACCCGGCCCTGGGAATGTCCCACTATTAACCCGGCCCCGGGAATGTCCCACTATTAACCCGGCCCTGAGAATGTCCCAATATTAACCCGGCCATGGGAATGCCCAACTATTAACTTGGCCGTGAGATTGTCCCACTATTAACCCGGCCCTGGGAATGTCCCACTATTAACCCGGCAATGAGAATGTCCCACTATTAACCCGGCCCTGGGAATGTCCCACTTTTAACCCGGCCCTGAGAATGTCCCAATATTAACCCGGCCATGGGAATGCCCAACTATTAACTCGGCCGTGAGAATGTCCCACTATTAACCCGGCCCTGGGAATGCCCCACTATTAACTCGGCCCTGAGAATGTCCCACTATTAACCCGGCCATGGGAATGCCCCACTATTAACTCGGCCCTGGGAATGCCCCACTATTAACCCGGCCCTGGGAATGCCCCACTATTAACCCAGCCCTGGGAATGCCCCACTATTAACCCAGCCCTGGGAATGCCCCACTATTAACCCAGCCCTGGTAATGCCCCACTATTACCCCGGCCCTGGTAATGCCCCACTATTACCCCGGCCCTGGTAATGCCCCACTATTAACCCAGCCCTGGGAATGCCCCACTATTAACCCAGCCCTGGTAATGCCCCACTATTACCCCGGCCCTGGGAATGTCCCACTATTAACCCAGCCCTGGTAATGCCCCACTATTACCCCGGCCCTGGTAATGCCCCACTATTAACCTGGCCCTGGGAATGTCCCAGGGCCAGGTTTCCAGTTTTCAGACCAAGACATTAATTTGTCCAAATCCTCCTGGAGTTCATTGCTATCCTCCTCAGAATGAATCATATGGCGTATCTTTGTATCATCAGCAAATTTGCTCGTGTCACTCGTAATCCCTTCATCAAGGTCATTAATGTAAATTATGAACAAGAGAGGGCTTAAAACTGATCCTTGTGGAATGCCACTAGTGACTAATCCCCATTCAGATTTCACCCCATTAATGGTAACTCTCGGCTTTCTATTGTTAAGCCATGCCTCTATCCATGCTAGAACTTTACCTCCTATACCATGAGCTGCCACTTAAGAGTCTCTTATGAGGTACTCTCTCAAAAGCTTTGCTAAAATCCAATAAACAATATCATATTCTTTATCACTGTCTACTGCCTCAAATGTTCTATTGAAGAACGTCAGTAAGTTTGTCAGGCAGGAACGACCTCTCGTGAATCCATGCTGAGATTCATTTATCAAGTTATGCTCTTCAAGATGACTTCTGATAATGTCAGCTATAATTGATTCTAGTAACTTGCCCACTATAGATGTCAGGCTTATTGGACGGTAATTTGAAGGATCAGACTTATCCCCTGATTTGAATATAGGAACCACATTAGCCAGCTTCCACAACTCTGGCACAATACCAGTAAGGATGGATGCACATGTGTCTAATTTATCAACGTGTCGGTTCTCTGAACCATTCATCTACAAGCTGGTAGGTGCTAGGGTTATGAACATTTCCGAGCTTTAGAACTTTACATTGATCTACATTGAACTGCATCTGCTACTTTTCTGACCACGAATTGAGTTTGTCTAAATCCTCCTGAAGTTCCGAGACATCAGCGTCTCAATCGATTATCCTATCTTCGTGTCATCAGCAAATTTGCGTATGTCACTAGCAATGCCCTCGTCAAGATCATTTATATATATTATAAACAATGGGCCTAAAACTGAACCCTGTGGAACGCCACTTGTTACAGATCCCCACTCAGATTTAACCCTATTTATGCACACACACTGCTTCCTATTAGTGATCCATGACTCGATCCATGACAGCACTTTTTCCCCAATGCCATGAGAACATAAGAACATAAGAAAGGAACACTGCAGCAGGCCTGTTGGCCCATACTAGGCAGGTCCTTTACAATCTTTCCCGCTAACAAAATATTTACCCAACCCAATTTTCAGTGTTACCCAAGAAATAAGTTTTGATGATTCTATTTACTCATTACGCAAGTCTCACTCAAATCCAACCCCTCTCACTCATGTATTTATCCAACCTAAATTTGAAACTACCCAACGTTTTAGCTTCAATAACCCTTCCAAGCAGACTGTTTACTCATCAACTACCCTATTTCCGAACCAATACTTTTCTATATCCTTTCGAAATCTAAATTTATCTAATTTGAATCCACTTTCTTCAACAGTCTCTGATGTGGTACTCTATCAGACGCCTTACTAAAATATAAATAAACAATGTCGAATTTTTTATCGTGATCAACAGCCTCAAAAGCTTTACTGAAGAAAGTTAATAAATTAGACAAGAACGGCCTCTCGTGAATCCATGCTGAGTATCATTAATCAGATTATGCTTATCCAGATGGCTTCTTATAATCTCAGCTATAATTGACTCTAGTAATTTGCCTACAATTGAGGTCAGGCTTATTGGGCGGTAATTTGACGGTAACGATTTGTTCCCTGCTTTAAAAATAGAAATTACATTAGCCATCTTCCACATATTAGACACTACACCTGTTTGAAGAGATAAATTAAAAATATTAGTTAATGATTCACAGAGTTCCATTTTGCATTCCTTAAGAACGCTTGAAAAAATCTCATCAGGTCCCGGCGACTTATTTTGCTTCAGTCTGTCTATTTGTTTCATAACCATTTTACTAGTGACTGTGATGTTACATAATTTATCTTCTTCAGGACCACTATAAAAATTAAGTTCTGGGATATTGTTAGTGTCTTCCTGTGTAAAAACCGAGAGAAAATAATTATTTAAAATCGAGCACATTTCATTCTCTTTGTCAGTAAAATGCCTTTAGTTATTTATAAGGGGACCTATCTTATCTCTAACTTTTGTTCTATACACCTGGAAAATTTTTTGGGGGTTATCGAATCCCTTGCATATCCCCTTTTTAAAGTCCCTCCTAATGTCAATGTAGTGGTTCATAAGATGACCCTCACCCCTTTTGATACGTCTAAAAAATCCTTTCTTCTGCCCTAAAAGATATTTGAGCCTATTATTCATCCATTTTGTGTCATTTCTATTGGATCTAATTTCCTTATACGAGATAAATGTTCTTTGGGTAGCATGTATTGTATTAAGAAAGCTGTCATACTGATAGCTCTCTTCGTTACCCCAGCCCACAGATGATAAGTGTTCTCTAAGCCCATTGTAATGTGCTAAGCGAAAATCTGGGACCATTACTGAATTATCCCTACTGTCATACTTCCATTCAGTGCTAAAGGTAATTGATTTGTGATCGCTTGTGCCGAGTTCCTCTGTAATTTCTAAATTATTAACAAGGGTTTCCTTGTTTGCCAGAACCAAGTCAAGCAGGTTGTTTCCCTTTGTAGGCTTTGTCACAACTGGCCTCAAAAAACAATCCTGAACTACTTCTAAGAAGTCGTTAGATTCTAAATTCCCAGTCAAGGAATTTCAATCAGTATTACTAAAGTTAAAGTCTCCTAGAATTACTACATTATCGTGCCTTGTGGCCTTAACAATTTCCTCCCATAGTAGTCTCCCTTGGTCCCTATCTAAATTTGGGGGACAATATATCACTCCTAAAATAAAATTTTCATGGCCCTCTGAAAATTCTATCCAAACAGACTCTGTATGTGTTACTTCAGACTTAATACCCGTTTTTATGCAACAGTTCAAGCGATCTCGGACATACAATGCCTCCCCACCCACCTTCCCAATACTTCTATCTACTTGGAACAATTTAAAACCCTGAATGTGACATTCTGCAGGCATGTCCTGACTTTTTGAATTAAACCACGTCTCAGTTATGGCAAATACATCAATGTTACCTGCACTACCAACTAATCTCAACTTGTGTAAGAATGGTATATAATGCCGACAAGATGAAATTAAGACACGTGCAAAATCTGGGTATCTTTATTGTAGACGTTTCGCCATCTAGTGGCTTTTTCAATACAAATTCTAGGACATAACTTGAAGACAGTAGAACTATGTACAGAAGATGAGGTAATCAGTCCCTCAACCTAGGAGTAGGTGCGAAGAGCACCCAAGTCTTGGAGATTCTGAAGAATCTCCAAGACTATGGTGCTCTTCGCACCTACTAGGTTGAGGGACTGATTACCTCATCTTCTGTACATAGTTCTACTGTCTTCAAGTTATGTCCTAGAATTTGTATTGATAAAGCCACTGGATGGCGAAACGTCTACAATAAAGATACCCAGATGTTGCACATGTGTCTTAATTTAATCTCAACTTGTCCATATTATTCCTTGAACTACGGCTATTAGCATAATATACATTGAAAGACCCTCCTTTCTCTTTACCCTTCCTGCTCATTTCTGTTTTTCTACTAAACCTATTACTGTCCTTGTCACCCAGTGCCACTGGCTTTCCAATATCCACCTCGTTCTGCTTATTACTAGTTGCCATAGAACTCATAATGGTACTACACTGGGACTTAACTGTCTTCCTGCCAAAACCAATACCACTAACTATTCCTAAAGTCCTACCAGCTCCCTCCACAGCAGTTGCCAGTGCCCCCACCCCAGACGTAGATAAGTGTACCCCATCCCTGGCATACATGTCATTTCTGCCATAGAAGAGGTCTCAGTTGTCAATGAACGTTATCACATTTTCCTTACAGTATTTGTCCAGCCAGCAATTGACACCAATTGCCCTGGACAACCATTCATTTCCAACTCCTCTCCTTGGCAAAATACCACATATGACAGGGTTCCCACCCTTCTTCCTATTTCTATTGCTGACCTGTACCTGCTAATCAGGTCCTCACTCCTTTGTCTGTCAACATCATTGCCTCCCGCACTGAGGCAGATAATGGGATTGCTCCCATTACCTTTCATGATGTCGTCCAGATGGCTAACAATATCTCCCATTCCAGCCCCAGGAAAATATACCCTCTGTCTCCTCTTCCTGTCCCTAAGACAAAACTGTCTATCAAAAAACTTAACCTGTCTTCAATTAAAACAATGTTCTTACTTTCACTTGTGGAATTTGTTGTGACGTTCTTGATGGTCTTCGTTGGGATTTCAGGGGATGTTTCACTCACGTCTGCCAATGCTTCCTTGGTGCTCGTTGTGACGTTCCCAGTAGACAACCCACATTCGTCAGGTAGCACCGAAAATGTGTTGGAAGTTTCCACAGTTGTCTTCTGGTTCTTCGTTTTTTCTGCCTCTCCAACAGTCTTCTTGATCATCAGCTTGGTTCCATGTTGTGCAGCCAATGACCAGGTTCCTCTCTTAACCTGAGGACTCACAACAGGATTACTATGAATCCTCTTGTTCTCCTCTGTTAATTGCCATATCTCTAGCACACGAACGTCTTCACAGAGCTAAGTACATGTCACCACTGAGCTAAGTACACATCACCACTGAGCTAAGTACATGTCACCACTGATGTTGGCGAAGTGTTCAGTCTCTAGGTGTTCCATGTATAAGTTGGCTATGATGGCACTGATGGGGGACCCCATTCCCATGCCATGAACATTGAAAAAGACCTTCTCTAATCCAGCCTCTAATAGAAATATTTGTCTTACCTTTTTTTTATGTTACCCAAGTAATAGCTTTTATATCCTGTTGCTTATGTGCAAGTTAATTGTTCTACCATATTGTATTACTACTACTACAACAACTTACATCACTACTACTAATATACTATCACTAAAAAAAAAAAAATGTACTACTGGTAGTAGTGTACCTCTAAGCCTGTATATACCCTCGGTGTCCATGTACTGTTTGTAGCGGCTTGACAAAGATCCTGGAGAGCGAAACGTTGCCACAATAAAATGTCACATTAGTTGCACTTGTGTCCCTTTACATATTGTCGGTAATTCTACCAACATATGTACTATCAGAAATCTTCCCTTTGAGGATAGACTGAGGGCCCTGAATCTGCACTCTGTAGAAAGGCATAGAATTAGTGGGGGATGTGATTGAGGTGTATAAATGGAAAACAGGAATAAATAAAGAGAATGTGAATAGCGTGCTAAAAATATCTAGGCTAGACATAACTCGAAGCAGTGCTTTTTCAGTTGGAAAATTTCAGATTCAGGAAGGATATAGGAAAGCACATGTAATAAAGTTGGTAGAATTACCGACAATATGTAAAGTAAAAGAACACAAGTGCAACTAATGTGACATTTATTGTGGCAACGTTTCGCTCTCCAGGAGCTTTATCAAGCCATTAATGGCTTGTTAGGTAAGACACATATGCAACAGTTAGACAACTTTATTCCGAAACGTTTCGCCTACACAGTAGGCTTCTTCAGTCGAATACAGAAAGTAGGCAGGAACAGTAGAGATGTGAAGACGATGTAATCAGTCCATCACCCTTGTAGTCGTAGAATTTGAGGTTGTCAGTCCCTCGGCCTGGAGAAGTTCAGTTCCATAGTCAGGAACTATCTGAAGATCAAGCGACAGTGCGGAGACTTAAATACTGTCGGAAGGAGAGGTGCATAGTAGTAGTAGTAGTAGTAGTAGTAGTAGTAGTGATAATGTAACCACTGAGAGGTCATGTCCCTCTCAGATCCAACACTTCTCACTTGAAAAGCTTGTCCAAGGTGTTTTCTGTACCAAGATGCCATGTGTTGCAGTGTCTGACAAGATGAACATCAAAATGGTATACAATACCGACAGGTTAACAACCTGTCGGTATTGTATACCATTTTGATGTTCATTAATGGCTTGATAAAGCTCCTGGAGAGCGAAACGTTGCCACAATAAATGTCACATTAGTTGCACTTGTGTCCTTTTACTTTACAGGAAAGCACTTGTTTTGTAATCGAGTTGTGGATGAGTGGAACAAGCTCCCGGGTGAGGAAATAGTATGGTGATACCGACAAGCTGTGGAAAAAGACACTTATGTTCAGTTCAGGACATTTATTAAAGGAAACTTTTCGCCATGAGTGGTTTCTTCAGTCCTAATACAGAGAAAACTAAGAAAACGCGTATATATAGTGGCAGGAGTCCGATCACACAGTTGCTCTACGCTCAAGAAGCCTCCTTTCGACCCCCACCAGGGTGGGAAATTTATATTCTACAAACGTCACATCTTTTTCACAGTGCTGTCGCATCGTGTGAAAATCAAGCCTGTGAATGGTGCAATAAATGACTCCTCTTTTAGCTACCGCCGTTAGGACCTGCCTGCAGGTCAAATTTACGGCAATCCACTCTATGAAGGACTCCTTCATTGTCGTCTGCACAGAAGCATCAAAACTAAAGGACGACTCTTCAAACACAATTCACTATATCCCCATCTCCATTCTTGAAGTCGAAACGTTCGGTCTTTGTGAAAAGACTGGACAGTATCATCACCTCTCTGCTGAAGCACTGAAGACATCTATTGAGGAACAAAACACCTGGGCCTCGGTAGACAGCATCTCCAAGATCTCTAACGCCTCATCTATGCTAAAGATTACATTCTCATATATCTCCATGGCTGCCCAAGCTCTCTCTGGCGGTCTGGCCATCTCATATTACCACATTCACCCAAGTCATATAGAACAAGAACGTTTCACATACATCTCCCACTG